>NW_027660206.1:0-90000 GCF_963210335.1 Falco punctatus | reverse complement strand
AGCCTGAGTCTAACCCTAACCCTAAGAGCCTGAGTCTAACCCTAACCCGAAGAGCCTGAGTCTAACCCTAACCCTAAGAGCCTGAGTCTAACCCTCACCCTAAGAGCCTGAGTCTAACCCTAACCCGAAGAGCCTGAGTCTAACCCTCACCCTAAGAGCCTGAGTCTAACCCTAACCCTAAGAGCCTGAGTCTAACCCTAACCCTCCTAAGAGCCTGAGTCTAACCCTAACCCTAAGAGCCTGAGTCTAACCCTAACCCGAAGAGCCTGAGTCTAACCCTAACCCTAAGAGCCTGAGTCTACCCTAACCTAAGAGCCTGAGTCTAACCCTCACCCTAAGAGACTGAGTCTAACCCTAACCCTAAGAGCCTGAGTCTAACCCTAACCCTAAGAGCCTGAGTCTAACCCTAACCCTAAGAGCCTGAGTCTAACCCTCACCCTAAGAGCCTGAGTCTAACCCTCACCCTAAGAGCCTGAGTCTAACCCAAACCCTAAGAGCCTGAGTCTAACCCAAACCCTAAGAGCCTGAGTCTAACCCTAACCCGAAGAGCCTGAGTCTAACCCTAACCCTAAGAGCCTGAGTCTAACCCAACCCTAAGAGCCTGAGTCTAACCCTAACCCTAAGAGCCCTGAGTCTAACCCTAACCCTAAGAGCCTGAGTCTAACCCTAACCCTAAGAGCCTGAGTCTAACCCTAACCCTAAGAGCCTGAGTCTAACCCTAACCCTAAGAGCCTGAGTCTAACCCTCACCCGAAGAGCCTGAGTCTAACCCACACCCTAAGAGCCTGAGTCTAACCCTAACCCTAAGAGCCTGAGTCTAACCCTAACCCTAAGAGCCTGAGTCTAACCCTCACCCGAAGAGCCTGAGTCTAACCCTAACCCTAAGAGCCTGAGTCTAACTCTAACCCTAAGAGCTGAGTCTAACCCTAACCCTAAGAGCCTGAGTCTAACCCTAACCCTAAGAGCCTGAGTCTAACCTAACCCTAAGAGCCTGAGTCTAACCCTAACCCGAAGAGCCTGAGTCTAACCCTAACCCTAAGAGCCTGAGTCTAACCCTAACCCTAAGAGCCTGAGTCTAACCCTAACCCGAAGAGCCTGAGTCTAACCCTCACCCTAAGAGCCTGAGTCGAACCCTAACCCGAAGAGCCTGAGTCTAACCCTAACCCTAAGAGCCTGAGTCTAACCCTCACCCTAAGAGCCTGAGTCTAACCCTCACCCTAAGAGCCTGAGTCTAACCCTAACCCGAAGAGCCTGAGTCTAACCCTCACCCTAAGAGCCTGAGTCTAACCCTCACCCTAAGAGCCTGAGTCTAACCCTAACCCGAAGAGCCTGAGTCTAACCCTAACCCTAAGAGCCTGAGTGTAACCCTCACCCTAAGAGCCTGAGTCTAACCCTAACCCTAAGAGCCTGAGTCTAACCCTCACCCTAAGAGCCTGAGTCGAACCCTAACCCGAAGAGCCTGAGTCTAACCCTCACCCTAAGAGCCTGAGTCTAACCCTCACCCTAAGAGCCTGAGTCTAACCCTAACCCTAAGAGCCTGAGTCTAACCCTCACCCTAAGAGCCTGAGTCTAACCCTAACCCTAAGAGCCTGAGTCTAACCCTCACCCTAAGAGCCTGAGTCTAACCCTCACCCTAAGAGCCTGAGTCTAACCCTAACCCGAAGAGCCTGAGTCTAACCCTAACCCGAAGAGCCTGAGTCTAACCCTAACCCGAAGAGCCTGAGTCTAACCCTAACCCGAAGAGCCTGAGTCTAACCCTCACCCTAAGAGCCTGAGTCTAACCCTAACCCGAAGAGCCTGAGTCTAACCCTAACCCTAAGAGCCTGAGTCTAACCCTAACCCGAAGAGCCTGAGTCTAACCCTAACCCGAAGAGCCTGAGTCTAACCCTAACCCTAAGAGCCTGAGTCTAACCCTAACCCGAAGAGACTGAGTCTAACCCTCACCCTAAGAGCCTGAGTCTAACCCTAACCCGAAGAGCCTGAGTCTAACCCTAACCCTAAGAGCCTGAGTCTAACCCTAACCCGAAGAGCCTGAGTCTAACCCTAACCCGAAGAGCCTGAGTCTAACCCTCACCCTAAGAGCCTGAGTCTAACCCTAACCCTAAGAGCCTGAGTCTAACCCTAACCCGAAGAGCCTGAGTCTAACCCTAACCCTAAGAGCCTGAGTCTAACCCTAACCCTAAGAGCCTGAGTCTAACCCTAACCCTAAGAGCCTGCGTCTAACCCTAACCCTAAGAGCCTGAGTCTAACCCTCACCCTAAGAGCCTGAGTCGAACCCTAACCCGAAGAGCCTGAGTGTAACGTAACCCGAAGAGCCTGAGTCTAACCCTAACCCTAAGAGCCTGAGTCTAACCCTCACCCTAAGAGCCTGAGTCTAACCCTCACCCTAAGAGCCTGAGTCTAACCCTAACCCGAAGAGCCTGAGTCTAACCCTAACCCTAAGAGCCTGAGTCTAACCCTAACCCGAAGAGCCTGAGTCTAACCCTAACCCGAAGAGCCTGAGTCTAACCCTAACCCGAAGAGACTGAGTCTAACCCTAACCCGAAGAGACTGAGTCTAACCCGCACCCGAAGAGCCTGAGTCTAACCCTCACCCTAAGAGCCTGAGTCTAACCCTAACCCGAAGAGCCTGAGTCTAACCCTAACCCTAAGAGCCTGAGTCTAACCCTAACCCTAAGAGCCTGAGTCTAACCCTCACCCTAAGAGCCTGAGTCTAACCCTAACCCTAAGAGCCTGAGTCTAACCCTAACCCTAAGAGCCTGAGTCTAACCCTAACCTAAGAGCCTGAGTCTAACCCTAACCCGAAGAGCCTGAGTCTAACCCTCACCCTAAGAGCCTGAGTCGAACCCTAACCCGAAGAGCCTGAGTCTAACCCTAACCCTAAGAGCCTGAGTCTAACCCTCACCCTAAGAGCCTGAGTCTAACCCTCACCCTAAGAGCCTGAGTCTAACCCTAACCCGAAGAGCCTGAGTCTAACCCTCACCCTAAGAGCCTGAGTCTAACCCTCACCCTAAGAGCCTGAGTCTAACCCTAACCCGAAGAGCCTGAGTCTAACCCTAACCCTAAGAGCCTGAGTGTAACCCTCACCCTAAGAGCCTGAGTCTAACCCTAACCCTAAGAGCCTGAGTCTAACCCTCACCCTAAGAGCCTGAGTCGAACCCTAACCCGAAGAGCCTGAGTCTAACCCTCACCCTAAGAGCCTGAGTCTAACCTCACCCTAAGAGCCTGAGTCTAACCCTAACCCTAAGAGCCTGAGTCTAACCCTCACCCTAAGAGCCTGAGTCTAACCCTAACCCTAAGAGCCTGAGTCTAACCCTCACCTAAGAGCCTGAGTCTAACCCTCACCCTAAGAGCCTGAGTCTAACCCTAACCCGAAGAGCCTGAGTCTAACCCTAACCCGAAGAGCCTGAGTCTAACCCTAACCCGAAGAGCCTGAGTCTAACCCTAACCCGAAGAGCCTGAGTCTAACCCTAACCCTAAGAGCCTGAGTCTAACCCTAACCCTAAGAGCCTGAGTCTAACCCTAACCCGAAGAGCCTGAGTCTAACCCTAACCCTAAGAGCCTGAGTCTAACCCTAACCCGAAGAGCCTGAGTCTAACCCTAACCCGAAGAGCCTGAGTCTAACCCTAACCCTAAGAGCCTGAGTCTAACCCTAACCCGAAGAGACTGAGTCTAACCCTCACCCTAAGAGCCTGAGTCTAACCCTAACCCGAAGAGCCTGAGTCTAACCCTAACCCTAAGAGCCTGAGTCTAACCCTAACCCGAAGAGCCTGAGTCTAACCCTAACCCGAAGAGCCTGAGTCTAACCCTCACCCTAAGAGCCTGAGTCTAACCCTAACCCTAAGAGCCTGAGTCTAACCCTAACCCGAAGAGCCTGAGTCTAACCCTAACCCTAAGAGCCTGAGTCTAACCCTAACCCTAAGAGCCTGAGTCTAACCCTAACCCTAAGAGCCTGCGTCTAACCCTAACCCTAAGAGCCTGAGTCTAACCCTCACCCTAAGAGCCTGAGTCGAACCCTAACCCGAAGAGCCTGAGTGTAACGTAACCCGAAGAGCCTGAGTCTAACCCTAACCCTAAGAGCCTGAGTCTAACCCTCACCCTAAGAGCCTGAGTCTAACCCTCACCCTAAGAGCCTGAGTCTAACCCTAACCCGAAGAGCCTGAGTCTAACCCTAACCCTAAGAGCCTGAGTCTAACCCTAACCCGAAGAGCCTGAGTCTAACCCTAACCGAAGAGCCTGAGTCTAACCTAACCCGAAGAGACTGAGTCTAACCCTAACCGAAGAGACTGAGTCTAACCCGCACCCGAAGAGCCTGAGTCTAACCCTCACCCTAAGAGCCTGAGTCTAACCCTAACCCGAAGAGCCTGAGTCTAACCCTAACCCTAAGAGCCTGAGTCTAACCCTCACCCTAAGAGCCTGAGTCTAACCCTCACCCTAAGAGCCTGAGTCTAACCCTAACCCTAAGAGCCTGAGTCTAACCCTAACCCTAAGAGCCTGAGTCTAACCCTAACCCTAAGAGCCTGAGTTTAACCCTAACCCTAAGAGCCTGAGTCTAACCTAACCCGAAGAGCCTGAGTCTAACCCTAACCCTAAGAGCCTGAGTCTAACCCTCACCCGAAGAGCCTGAGTCTAACCCTCACCCTAAGAGCCTGAGTCTAACCTAACCCTAAGAGCCTGAGTCTAACCCAAACCTAAGAGCCTGAGTCTAACCCTAACCCTAAGAGCCTGAGTCTAACCCTAACCCTAAGAGCCTGAGTCTAACCCTAACCCTAAGAGCCTGAGTCTAACCCTCACCCGAAGAGCCTGAGTCTAACCCTAACCCTAAGAGCCTGAGTCTAACTCTAACCCTAAGAGCCTGAGTTTAACCCTAACCCTAAGAGCCTGAGTCTAACCCTAACCCTAAGAGCCTGAGTCTAACCCTAACCCTAAGAGCCTGAGTCTAACCCTCACCCTAAGAGCCTGAGTCTAACCCTAACCCTAAGAGCCTGAGTCTAACCCTCACCCGAAGAGCCTGAGTCTAACCCACACCCTAAGAGCCTGAGTCTAACCCTAACCCTAAGAGCCTGAGTCTAACCCTAACCCTAAGAGCCTGAGTCTAACCCTCACCCGAAGAGCCTGAGTCTAACCCTAACCCTAAGAGCCTGAGTCTAACTCTAACCCTAAGAGCCTGAGTCTAACCCTAACCCTAAGAGCCTGAGTCTAACCCTAACCCTAAGAGCCTGAGTCTAACCCTAACCCTAAGAGCCTGAGTCTAACCCTAACCCGAAGAGCCTGAGTCTAACCCTAACCCTAAGAGCCTGAGTCTAACCCTAACCCTAAGAGCCTGAGTCTAACCCTAACCCGAAGAGCCTGAGTCTAACCCTCACCCTAAGAGCCTGAGTCGAACCCTAACCCGAAGAGCCTGAGTCTAACCCTAACCCTAAGAGCCTGAGTCTAACCCTCACCCTAAGAGCCTGAGTCTAACCCTCACCCTAAGAGCCTGAGTCTAACCCTAACCCGAAGAGCCTGAGTCTAACCCTCACCCTAAGAGCCTGAGTCTAACCCTCACCCTAAGAGCCTGAGTCTAACCCTAACCCGAAGAGCCTGAGTCTAACCCTAACCCTAAGAGCCTGAGTGTAACCCTCACCCTAAGAGCCTGAGTCTAACCCTAACCCTAAGAGCCTGAGTCTAACCCTCACCCTAAGAGCCTGAGTCGAACCCTAACCCGAAGAGCCTGAGTCTAACCCTCACCCTAAGAGCCTGAGTCTAACCCTCACCCTAAGAGCCTGAGTCTAACCCTAACCCTAAGAGCCTGAGTCTAACCCTCACCCTAAGAGCCTGAGTCTAACCCTAACCCTAAGAGCCTGAGTCTAACCCTCACCCTAAGAGCCTGAGTCTAACCCTCACCCTAAGAGCCTGAGTCTAACCCTAACCCGAAGAGCCTGAGTCTAACCCTAACCCGAAGAGCCTGAGTCTAACCCTAACCCGAAGAGCCTGAGTCTAACCCTAACCCGAAGAGCCTGAGTCTAACCCTAACCCGAAGAGCCTGAGTCTAACCCTCACCCTAAGAGCCTGAGTCTAACCCTAACCCGAAGAGCCTGAGTCTAACCCTAACCCTAAGAGCCTGAGTCTAACCTAACCCGAAGAGCCTGAGTCTAACCCTAACCCGAAGAGCCTGAGTCTAACCCTAACCCTAAGAGCCTGAGTCTAACCCTAACCCGAAGAGACTGAGTCTAACCCTCACCCTAAGAGCCTGAGTCTAACCCTAACCCGAAGAGCCTGAGTCTAACCCTAACCCTAAGAGCCTGAGTCTAACCCTAACCCGAAGAGCCTGAGTCTAACCCTAACCCGAAGAGCCTGAGTCTAACCCTCACCCTAAGAGCCTGAGTCTAACCCTAACCCTAAGAGCCTGAGTCTAACCCTAACCCGAAGAGCCTGAGTCTAACCCTAACCCTAAGAGCCTGAGTCTAACCCTAACCCTAAGAGCCTGAGTCTAACCCTAACCCTAAGAGCCTGCGTCTAACCCTAACCCTAAGAGCCTGAGTCTAACCCTCACCCTAAGAGCCTGAGTCGAACCCTAACCCGAAGAGCCTGAGTGTAACGTAACCCGAAGAGCCTGAGTCTAACCCTAACCCTAAGAGCCTGAGTCTAACCCTCACCCTAAGAGCCTGAGTCTAACCCTCACCCTAAGAGCCTGAGTCTAACCCTAACCCGAAGAGCCTGAGTCTAACCCTAACCCTAAGAGCCTGAGTCTAACCCTAACCCGAAGAGCCTGAGTCTAACCCTAACCCGAAGAGCCTGAGTCTAACCCTAACCCGAAGAGACTGAGTCTAACCCTAACCCGAAGAGACTGAGTCTAACCCGCACCCGAAGAGCCTGAGTCTAACCCTCACCCTAAGAGCCTGAGTCTAACCCTAACCCGAAGAGCCTGAGTCTAACCCTAACCCTAAGAGCCTGAGTCTAACCCTAACCCTAAGAGCCTGAGTCTAACCCTCACCCTAAGAGCCTGAGTCTAACCCTAACCCTAAGAGCCTGAGTCTAACCCTAACCCTAAGAGCCTGAGTCTAACCCTAACCCTAAGAGCCTGAGTTTAACCCTAACCCTAAGAGCCTGAGTCTAACCCTAACCCGAAGAGCCTGAGTCTAACCCTAACCCTAAGAGCCTGAGTCTAACCCTCACCCGAAGAGCCTGAGTCTAACCCTCACCCTAAGAGCCTGAGTCTAACCCTAACCCTAAGAGCCTGAGTCTAACCCAAACCCTAAGAGCCTGAGTCTAACCCTAACCCTAAGAGCCTGAGTCTAACCCTAACCCTAAGAGCCTGAGTCTAACCCTCACCCGAAGAGCCTGAGTCTAACCCTAACCCTAAGAGCCTGAGTCTAACTCTAACCCTAAGAGCCTGAGTTTAACCCTAACCCTAAGAGCCTGAGTCTAACCCTAACCCTAAGAGCCTGAGTCTAACCATAACCCTAAGAGCCTGAGTCTAACCCTAACCCTAAGAGCCTGAGTCTAACCCTAACCCGAAGAGCCTGAGTCTAACCCTAACCCTAAGAGCCTGAGTCTAACCCTAACCGAAGAGACTGAGTCTAACCCTCACCCTAAGAGCCTGAGTCTAACCCTAACCCGAAGAGCCTGAGTCTAACCCTAACCCTAAGAGCCTGAGTCTAACCCTCACCCTAAGAGCCTGAGTCTAACCCTCACCCTAAGAGCCTGAGTCTAACCCTAACCCGAAGAGCCTGAGTCTAACCTCACCCTAAGAGCCTGAGTCTAACCCTCACCCTAAGAGCCTGAGTCTTACCCTAACCCTAAGAGCCTGAGTCTAACCCTCACCCTAAGAGCCTGAGTCTAACCCTAACCCTAAGAGCCTGAGTCTAACCCTAACCCTAAGAGCCTGAGTCTAACCCTCACCCTAAGAGCCTGAGTCTAACCCTAACCCTAAGAGCCTGAGTCTAACCCTAACCGGAAGAGCCTGAGTCTAACCCTAACCCTAAGAGCCTGAGTCTAACCCTCACCCTAAGAGCCTGAGTCTAACCCTAACCCTAAGAGCCTGAGTCTAACCCTAACCCTAAGAGCCTGAGTCTAACCCTAACCCGAAGAGACTGAGTCTAACCCTAACACTAAGAGCCTGAGTCTAACCCTCACCCTAAGAGCCTGAGTCTAACCCTAACCCTAAGAGCCTGAGTCTAGCCCTAACCCGAAGAGCCTGAGTCTAACCCTAACCCTAAGAGCCTGAGTCTAACCCTCACCCTAAGAGCCTGAGTCTAACCCTCACCCTAAGAGCCTGAGTCTAACCCTAACCCGAAGAGCCTGAGTCTAACCCTAACCCTAAGAGCCTGAGTCTAACCCTAACCCGAAGAGCCTGAGTCTAACCCTAACCCGAAGAGCCTGAGTCTAACCCTAACCCTAAGAGCCTGAGTCTAACCCTAACCCGAAGAGACTGAGTCTAACCCTAACCCGAAGAGCCTGAGTCTAACCCTAACCCGAAGAGCCTGAGTCTAACCCTAACCCGAAGAGCCTGAGTCTAACCCTAACCCTAAGAGCCTGAGTCTAACCCTAACCCGAAGAGACTGAGTCTAACCCTAACCCGAAGAGCCTGAGTCTAACCTCACCCTAAGAGCCTGAGTCTAACCCTAACCCGAAGAGCCTGAGTCTAACCTTAACCCTAAGAGCCTGAGTCTAACCCTAACCCTAAGAGCCTGAGTCTAACCCTCACCCTAAGAGCCTGAGTCTAACCCTAAGAGCCTGAGTCTAACCCTAACCCTAAGAGCCTGAGTCTAACCCTAACCCTAAGAGCCTGAGTCTAACCCTCACCCTAAGAGCCTGAGTCTAACCCTAACCCGAAGAGCCTGAGTCTAACCCTAACCCTAAGAGCCTGAGTCTAACCCTAACCCGAAGAGCCTGAGTCTAACCCTAACCCGAAGAGCCTGAGTCTAACCCTAACCCTAAGAGCCTGAGTCTAACCCTAACCCGAAGAGACTGAGTCTAACCCTCACCCTAAGAGCCTGAGTCTAACCCTAACCCGAAGAGCCTGAGTCTAACCCTAACCCTAAGAGCCTGAGTCTAACCCTAACCCTAAGAGCCTGCGTCTAACCCTAACCCTAAGAGCCTGAGTCTAACCCTCACCCTAAGAGCCTGAGTCTAACCCTCACCCTAAGAGCCTGAGTCTAACCCTAACCCGAAGAGCCTGAGTCTAACCCTAACCCTAAGAGCCTGAGTCTAACCCTCACCCTAAGAGCCTGAGTCTAACCCTAACCCTAAGAGCCTGCGTCTAACCCTAACCCTAAGAGCCTGAGTCTAACCCTCACCCTAAGAGCCTGAGTCGAACCCTAACCCGAAGAGCCTGAGTGTAACCCTAACCCGAAGAGCCTGAGTCTAACCCTAACCCTAAGAGCCTGAGTCTAACCCTCACCCTAAGAGCCTGAGTCTAACCCTCACCCTAAGAGCCTGAGTCTAACCCTAACCCGAAGAGCCTGAGTCTAAACCTAACCCTAAGAGCCTGAGTCTAACCCTAACCCGAAGAGCCTGAGTCTAACCCTAACCCGAAGAGCCTGAGTCTAACCCTAACCCGAAGAGCCTGAGTCTAACCCTAACCCGAAGAGCCTGAGTCTAACCCTAACCCTAAGAGCCTGAGTCTAACCCTAACCCGAAGAGCCTGAGTCTAACCCTAACCCTAAGAGCCTGAGTCTAACCCTAACCCTAAGAGCCTGAGTCTAACCCTAACCCTAAGAGCCTGAGTCTAACCCTAACCCTAAGAGCCTGAGTCTAACCCTAACCCTAAGAGCCTGAGTCTAACCCTCACCCTAAGAGCCTGAGTCTAACCCTAACCCTAAGAGCCTGAGTTTAACCCTAACCCTAAGAGCCTGAGTCTAACCCTAACCCTAAGAGCCTGAGTCTAACCATAACCCTAAGAGCCTGAGTCTAACCCTAACCCTAAAAGCCTGAGTCTAACCGTCACCCGAAGAGCCTGAGTCTAACCCTAACCCTAAGAGCCTGAGTCTAACCCTAACCCTAAGAGCCTGAGTCGAACCCTAACCCGAAGAGCCTGAGTCTAACCCTAACCCTAAGAGCCTGAGTCTAACCCTCACCCGAAGAGCCTGAGTCTAACCCTAACTCTAAGAGCCTGCGTCTAACCCTAACCCTAAGAGCCTGAGTCTAACCCTCACCCTAAGAGCCTGAGTCGAACCCTAACCCGAAGAGCCTGAGTGTAACCCTAACCCGAAGAGCCTGAGTCTAACCCTAACCCTAAGAGCCTGAGTCTAACCCTCACCCTAAGAGCCTGAGTCTAACCCTCACCCTAAGAGCCTGAGTCTAACCCTAACCCGAAGAGCCTGAGTCTAACCCTAACCCTAAGAGCCTGAGTCTAACCCTAACCCGAAGAGCCTGAGTCTAACCCTAACCCGAAGAGCCTGAGTCTAACCCTAACCCGAAGAGCCTGAGTCTAACCCTAACCCGAAGAGCCTGAGTCTAACCCTAACCCGAAGAGCCTGAGTCTAACCCTAACCCTAAGAGCCTGAGTCTAACCCTCACCCTAAGAGCCTGAGTCTAACCCTCACCCTAAGAGCCTGAGTCTAACCCTAACCCGAAGAGCCTGAGTCTAACCCTAACCCTAAGAGCCTGAGTCTAACCCTAACCCGAAGAGCCTGAGTCTAACCCTAACCCGAAGAGCCTGAGTCTAACCCTAACCCGAAGAGCCTGAGTCTAACCCTAACCCGAAGAGCCTGAGTCTAACCCTCACCCTAAGAGCCTGAGTCTAACCCTAACCCGAAGAGCCTGAGTCTAACCCTAACCCTAAGAGCCTGAGTCTAACCCTAACCCTAAAAGCCTGAGTCTAACCCTCACCCGAAGAGCCTGAGTCTAACCCTCACCCTAAGAGCCTGAGTCTAACCCTAACCCTAAGAGCCTGAGTCTAACCCTAACCCGAAGAGCCTGAGTCTAACCCTAACCCTAAGAGCCTGAGTCTAACCCTAACCCTAAGAGCCTGCGTCTAACCCTAACCCTAAGAGCCTGAGTCTAACCCTCACCCTAAGAGCCTGAGTCGAACCCTAACCCGAAGAGCCTGAGTGTAACCCTAACCCGAAGAGCCTGAGTCTAACCCTAACCCTAAGAGCCTGAGTCTAACCCTCACCCTAAGAGCCTGAGTCTAACCCTAACCCGAAGAGCCTGAGTCTAACCCTAACCCTAAGAGCCTGAGTCTAACCCTAACCCGAAGAGCCTGAGTCTAACCCTAACCCGAAGAGCCTGAGTCTAACCCTAACCCGAAGAGCCTGAGTCTAACCCTAACCCGAAGAGCCTGAGTCTAACCCTCACCCTAAGAGCCTGAGTCTAACCCTAACCCTAAGAGCCTGAGTCTAACCCTAACCCTAAGAGCCTGAGTCTAACCCTAACCCTAAGAGCCTGAGTCTAACCCTCACCCTAAGAGCCTGAGTCTAACCCTAACCCTAAGAGCCTGAGTCTAACCCTAACCCTAAGAGCCTGAGTCTAACCCTAACCCTAAGAGCCTGAGTCTAACCCTCACCCGAAGAGCCTGAGTCTAACCCTAACCCTAAGAGCCTGAGTCTAACTCTAACCCTAAGAGCCTGAGTTTAACCCTAACCCTAAGAGCCTGAGTCTAACCCTAACCCTAAGAGCCTGAGTCTAACCATAACCCTAAGAGCCTGAGTCTAACCCTAACCCTAAGAGCCTGAGTCTAACCCTAACCCTAAGAGCCTGAGTCTAACCCTAACCCTAAGAGCCTGAGTCTAACCCTAACCCTAAGAGCCTGAGTCTAACCCTAACCCTAAGAGCCTGAGTCTAACCCTCACCCGAAGAGCCTGAGTCTAACCCTAACCCTAAGAGCCTGAGTCTAACTCTAACCCTAAGAGCCTGAGTTTAACCCTAACCCTAAGAGCCTGAGTCTAACCCTAACCCTAAGAGCCTGAGTCTAACCCTCACCCTAAGAGCCTGAGTCGAACCCTAACCCTAAAAGCCTGAGTCTAACCGTCACCCGAAGAGCCTGAGTCTAACCCTCACCCTAAGAGCCTGAGTCTAACCCTCACCCTAAGAGCCTGAGTCTAACCCTAACCCGAAGAGCCTGAGTCTAACCCTCACCCTAAGAGCCTGAGTCTAACCCTAACCCTAAGAGCCTGAGTCTAACCCTAACCCGAAGAGCCTGAGTCTAACCCTAACCCGAAGAGCCTGAGTCTAACCCTAACCCTAAGAGCCTGAGTCTAACCCTCACCCTAAGAGCCTGAGTCTAACCCTAACCCTAAGAGCCTGAGTCTAACCCTAACCCTAAGAGCCTGAGTCTAACCCTAACCCTAAGAGCCTGAGTCTAACCCTAACCCTAAGAGCCTGAGTCTAACCCTAACCCTAAGAGCCTGAGTCTAACCCTAACCCTAAGAGCCTGAGTCTAACCCTAACCCTAAGAGCCTGAGTCTAACCCTCACCCTAAGAGCCTGAGTCTAACCCTCACCCTAAGAGCCTGAGTCTAACCCTAACCCTAAGAGCCTGAGTCTAACCCTAACCCTAAGAGCCTGAGTCTAACCCTAACCCTAAGAGCCTGAGTCTAACCCTCACCCTAAGAGCCTGAGTCTAACCCTAACCCTAAGAGCCTGAGTCTAACCCTAACCCTAAGAGCCTGAGTCTAACCCTCACCCTAAGAGCCTGAGTCGAACCCTAACCCGAAGAGCCTGAGTCTAACCCTCACCCTAACAGCCTGAGTCTAACCCTAACCCGAAGAGCCTGAGTCTAACCCTAACCCTAAGAGCCTGAGTCTAACCCTCACCCTAAGAGCCTGAGTCTAACCCTCACCCTAAGAGCCTGAGTCTAACCCTAACCCGAAGAGCCTGAGTCTAACCCTAACCCTAAGAGCCTGAGTCTAACCCTAACCCGAAGAGCCTGAGTCTAACCCTAACCCGAAGAGCCTGAGTCTAACCCTAACCCTAAGAGCCTGAGTCTAACCCTCACCCTAAGAGCCTGAGTCTAACCCTAACCCTAAGAGCCTGAGTCTAACCCTAACCCTAAGAGCCTGAGTCTAACCCTAACCCTAAGAGCCTGAGTCTAACCCTAACCCTAAGAGCCTGAGTCTAACCCTAACCCTAAGAGCCTGAGTCTAACCCTAACCCTAAGAGCCTGAGTCTAACCCTAACCCTAAGAGCCTGAGTCTAACCCTCACCCTAAGAGCCTGAGTCTAACCCTCACCCTAAGAGCCTGAGTCTAACCCTAACCCTAAGAGCCTGAGTCTAACCCTAACCCTAAGAGCCTGAGTCTAACCCTAACCCTAAGAGCCTGAGTCTAACCCTCACCCTAAGAGCCTGAGTCTAACCCTAACCCTAAGAGCCTGAGTCTAACCCTAACCCTAAGAGCCTGAGTCTAACCCTCACCCTAAGAGCCTGAGTCGAACCCTAACCCGAAGAGCCTGAGTCTAACCCTCACCCTAACAGCCTGAGTCTAACCCTAACCCGAAGAGCCTGAGTCTAACCCTAACCCTAAGAGCCTGAGTCTAACCCTCACCCTAAGAGCCTGAGTCTAACCCTCACCCTAAGAGCCTGAGTCTAACCCTAACCCGAAGAGCCTGAGTCTAACCCTCACCCTAAGAGCCTGAGTCTAACCCTCACCCTAAGAGCCTGAGTCTTACCCTAACCCTAAGAGCCTGAGTCTAACCCTCACCCTAAGAGCCTGAGTCTAACCCTAACCCTAAGAGCCTGAGTCTAACCCTAACCCTAAGAGCCTGAGTCTAACCCTCACCCTAAGAGCCTGAGTCTAACCCTAACCCTAAGAGCCTGAGTCTAACCCTAACCGGAAGAGCCTGAGTCTAACCCTAACCCTAAGAGCCTGAGTCTAACCCTCACCCTAAGAGCCTGAGTCTAACCCTAACCCTAAGAGCCTGAGTCTAACCCTAACCCTAAGAGCCTGAGTCTAACCCTAACCCGAAGAGACTGAGTCTAACCCTAACACTAAGAGCCTGAGTCTAACCCTCACCCTAAGAGCCTGAGTCTAACCCTAACCCTAAGAGCCTGAGTCTAGCCCTAACCCGAAGAGCCTGAGTCTAACCCTAACCCTAAGAGCCTGAGTCTAACCCTCACCCTAAGAGCCTGAGTCTAACCCTCACCCTAAGAGCCTGAGTCTAACCCTAACCCTAAGAGCCTGAGTCTAACCCTAACCCTAAGAGCCTGAGTCTAACCCTAACCCTAAGAGCCTGAGTCTAACCCTAACCCTAAGAGCCTGAGTCTAACCCTCACCCGAAGAGCCTGAGTCTAACCCTAACCCTAAGAGCCTGAGTCTAACTCTAACCCTAAGAGCCTGAGTTTAACCCTAACCCTAAGAGCCTGAGTCTAACCCTAACCCTAAGAGCCTGAGTCTAACCCTCACCCTAAGAGCCTGAGTCGAACCCTAACCCTAAAAGCCTGAGTCTAACCGTCACCCGAAGAGCCTGAGTCTAACCCTCACCCTAAGAGCCTGAGTCTAACCCTAACCCTAAGAGCCTGAGTCTAACCCTCACCCTAAGAGCCTGAGTCTAACCCTAACCCTAAGAGCCTGAGTCTAACCCTAACCCTAAGAGCCTGAGTCTAACCCTAACCCGAAGAGCCTGAGTCTAACCCTCACCCTAAGAGCCTGAGTCTAACCCTAACCCTAAGAGCCTGAGTCTAACCCTAACCCTAAGAGCCTGAGTCTAACCCTCACCCTAAGAGCCTGAGTCTAACCCTAACCCTAAGAGCCTGAGTCTAACCCTCACCCTAAGAGCCTGAGTCTAACCCTCACCCTAAGAGCCTGAGTCTAACCCTAACCCGAAGAGCCTGAGTCTAACCCTCACCCTAAGAGCCTGAGTCTAACCCTAACCCGAAGAGCCTGAGTCTAACCCTAACCCGAAGAGCCTGAGTCTAACCCTAACCCTAAGAGCCTGAGTCTAACCCTAACCCGAAGAGCCTGAGTCTAACCCTAACCCGAAGAGCCTGAGTCTAACCCTAACCCTAAGAGCCTGAGTCTAACCCTCACCCTAAGAGCCTGAGTCTAACCCTAACCCTAAGAGCCTGAGTCTAACCCTAACCCTAAGAGCCTGAGTCTAACCCTAACCCTAAGAGCCTGAGTCTAACCCTAACCCTAAGAGCCTGAGTCTAACCCTAACCCTAAGAGCCTGAGTCTAACCCTAACCCTAAGAGCCTGAGTCTAACCCTAACCCTAAGAGCCTGAGTCTAACCCTCACCCTAAGAGCCTGAGTCTAACCCTCACCCTAAGAGCCTGAGTCTAACCCTAACCCTAAGAGCCTGAGTCTAACCCTAACCCTAAGAGCCTGAGTCTAACCCTAACCCTAAGAGCCTGAGTCTAACCCTCACCCTAAGAGCCTGAGTCTAACCCTAACCCTAAGAGCCTGAGTCTAACCCTAACCCTAAGAGCCTGAGTCTAACCCTCACCCTAAGAGCCTGAGTCGAACCCTAACCCGAAGAGCCTGAGTCTAACCCTCACCCTAACAGCCTGAGTCTAACCCTAACCCGAAGAGCCTGAGTCTAACCCTAACCCTAAGAGCCTGAGTCTAACCCTCACCCTAAGAGCCTGAGTCTAACCCTCACCCTAAGAGCCTGAGTCTAACCCTAACCCGAAGAGCCTGAGTCTAACCCTCACCCTAAGAGCCTGAGTCTAACCCTCACCCTAAGAGCCTGAGTCTTACCCTAACCCTAAGAGCCTGAGTCTAACCCTCACCCTAAGAGCCTGAGTCTAACCCTAACCCTAAGAGCCTGAGTCTAACCCTAACCCTAAGAGCCTGAGTCTAACCCTAACCCTAAGAGCCTGAGTCTAACCCTAACCCGAAGAGACTGAGTCTAACCCTAACACTAAGAGCCTGAGTCTAACCCTCACCCTAAGAGCCTGAGTCTAACCCTAACCCTAAGAGCCTGAGTCTAGCCCTAACCCGAAGAGCCTGAGTCTAACCCTAACCCTAAGAGCCTGAGTCTAACCCTCACCCTAAGAGCCTGAGTCTAACCCTCACCCTAAGAGCCTGAGTCTAACCCTAACCCGAAGAGCCTGAGTCTAACCCTAACCCGAAGAGCCTGAGTCTAACCCTAACCCGAAGAGCCTGAGTCTAACCCTAACCCTAAGAGCCTGAGTCTAACCCTAACCCGAAGAGACTGAGTCTAACCCTAACCCGAAGAGCCTGAGTCTAACCCTAACCCGAAGAGCCTGAGTCTAACCCTAACCCGAAGAGCCTGAGTCTAACCCTAACCCTAAGAGCCTGAGTCTAACCCTAACCCGAAGAGACTGAGTCTAACCCTAACCCGAAGAGCCTGAGTCTAACCCTCACCCTAAGAGCCTGAGTCTAACCCTAACCCGAAGAGCCTGAGTCTAACCTTAACCCTAAGAGCCTGAGTCTAACCCTAACCCTAAGAGCCTGAGTCGAACCCTAACCCGAAGAGCCTGAGTGTAACCCTAACCCGAAGAGCCTGAGTCTAACCCTAACCCTAAGAGCCTGAGTCTAACCCTCACCCTAAGAGCCTGAGTCTAACCCTCACCCTAAGAGCCTGAGTCTAACCCTAACCCTAAGAGCCTGAGTCTAACCATAACCCTAAGAGCCTGAGTCTAACCCTAACCCTAAAAGCCTGAGTCTAACCGTCACCCGAAGAGCCTGAGTCTAACCCTAACCCTAAGAGCCTGAGTCTAACCCTAACCCTAAGAGCCTGAGTCTAACCCTAACCCGAAGAGCCTGAGTCTAACCCTAACCCTAAGAGCCTGAGTCTAACCCTCACCCGAAGAGCCTGAGTCTAACCCTAACCCTAAGAGCCTGCGTCTAACCCTAACCCTAAGAGCCTGAGTCTAACCCTCACCCTAAGAGCCTGAGTCGAACCCTAACCCGAAGAGCCTGAGTGTAACCCTAACCCGAAGAGCCTGAGTCTAACCCTAACCCTAAGAGCCTGAGTCTAACCCTCACCCTAAGAGCCTGAGTCTAACCCTCACCCTAAGAGCCTGAGTCTAACCCTAACCCGAAGAGCCTGAGTCTAACCATAACCCTAAGAGCCTGAGTCTAACCCTAACCCGAAGAGCCTGAGTCTAACCCTAACCCGAAGAGCCTGAGTCTAACCCTAACCCGAAGAGCCTGAGTCTAACCCTAACCCGAAGAGCCTGAGTCTAACCCTAACCCGAAGAGCCTGAGTCTAACCCTAACCCTAAGAGCCTGAGTCTAACCCTCACCCTAAGAGCCTGAGTCTAACCCTCACCCTAAGAGCCTGAGTCTAACCCTAACCCGAAGAGCCTGAGTCTAACCCTAACCCTAAGAGCCTGAGTCTAACCCTAACCCGAAGAGCCTGAGTCTAACCCTAACCCGAAGAGCCTGAGTCTAACCCTAACCCGAAGAGCCTGAGTCTAACCCTAACCCGAAGAGCCTGAGTCTAACCCTCACCCTAAGAGCCTGAGTCTAACCCTAACCCGAAGAGCCTGAGTCTAACCCTAACCCTAAGAGCCTGAGTCTAACCCTAACCCTAAAAGCCTGAGTCTAACCCTCACCCGAAGAGCCTGAGTCTAACCCTCACCCTAAGAGCCTGAGTCTAACCCTAACCCTAAGAGCCTGAGTCTAACCCTAACCCGAAGAGCCTGAGTCTAACCCTAACCCTAAGAGCCTGAGTCTAACCCTAACCCTAAGAGCCTGCGTCTAACCCTAACCCTAAGAGCCTGAGTCTAACCCTCACCCTAAGAGCCTGAGTCGAACCCTAACCCGAAGAGCCTGAGTGTAACCCTAACCCGAAGAGCCTGAGTCTAACCCTAACCCTAAGAGCCTGAGTCTAACCCTCACCCTAAGAGCCTGAGTCTAACCCTCACCCTAAGAGCCTGAGTCTAACCCTCACCCTAAGAGCCTGAGTCTAACCCTCACCCTAAGAGCCTGAGTCTAACCCTAACCCGAAGAGCCTGAGTCTAACCCTAACCCGAAGAGCCTGAGTCTAACCCTAACCCGAAGAGCCTGAGTCTAACCCTAACCCGAAGAGCCTGAGTCTAACCCTCACCCTAAGAGCCTGAGTCTAACCCTAACCCGAAGAGCCTGAGTCTAACCCTAACCCTAAGAGCCTGAGTCTAACCCTAACCCTAAGAGCCTGAGTCTAACCCTCACCCTAAGAGCCTGAGTCTAACCCTAACCCTAAGAGCCTGAGTCTAACCCTAACCCTAAGAGCCTGAGTCTAACCCTAACCCTAAGAGCCTGAGTCTAACCCTAACCCTAAGAGCCTGAGTTTAACCCTAACCCTAAGAGCCTGAGTCTAACCCTAACCCGAAGAGCCTGAGTCTAACCCTAACCCTAAGAGCCTGAGTCTAACCCTCACCCTAAGAGCCTGAGTCTAACCCTCACCCTAAGAGCCTGAGTCTAACCCTAACCCTAAGAGCCTGAGTCTAACCCTAACCCTAAGAGCCTGAGTCTAACCCTAACCCTAAGAGCCTGAGTCTAACCCTAACCCTAAGAGCCTGAGTCTAACCCTAACCCTAAGAGCCTGAGTCTAACCCTCACCCGAAGAGCCTGAGTCTAACCCTAACCCTAAGAGCCTGAGTCTAACTCTAACCCTAAGAGCCTGAGTTTAACCCTAACCCTAAGAGCCTGAGTCTAACCCTAACCCTAAGAGCCTGAGTCTAACCCTCACCCTAAGAGCCTGAGTCGAACCCTAACCCTAAAAGCCTGAGTCTAACCGTCACCCGAAGAGCCTGAGTCTAACCCTAACCCTAAGAGCCTGAGTCTAACCCTAACCCTAAGAGCCTGAGTCTAACCCTCACCCTAAGAGCCTGAGTCTAACCCTAACCCTAAGAGCCTGAGTCTAACCCTAACCCTAAGAGCCTGAGTCTAACCCTAACCCGAAGAGCCTGAGTCTAACCCTAACCCTAAGAGCCTGAGTCTAACCCTAACCCTAAGAGCCTGAGTCTAACCCTAACCCGAAGAGCCTGAGTCTAACCCTCACCCTAAGAGCCTGAGTCTAACCCTAACCCTAAGAGCCTGAGTCTAACCCTCACCCTAAGAGCCTGAGTCTAACCCTCACCCTAAGAGCCTGAGTCTAACCCTAACCCGAAGAGCCTGAGTCTAACCCTCACCCTAAGAGCCTGAGTCTAACCCTAACCCGAAGAGCCTGAGTCTAACCCTAACCCGAAGAGCCTGAGTCTAACCCTAACCCTAAGAGCCTGAGTCTAACCCTAACCCGAAGAGCCTGAGTCTAACCCTAACCCGAAGAGCCTGAGTCTAACCCTAACCCTAAGAGCCTGAGTCTAACCCTCACCCTAAGAGCCTGAGTCTAACCCTAACCCTAAGAGCCTGAGTCTAACCCTAACCCTAAGAGCCTGAGTCTAACCCTAACCCTAAGAGCCTGAGTCTAACCCTAACCCTAAGAGCCTGAGTCTAACCCTAACCCTAAGAGCCTGAGTCTAACCCTAACCCTAAGAGCCTGAGTCTAACCCTCACCCTAAGAGCCTGAGTCTAACCCTCACCCTAAGAGCCTGAGTCTAACCCTCACCCTAACAGCCTGAGTCTAACCCTAACCCTAAGAGCCTGAGTCTAACCCTAACCCTAAGAGCCTGAGTCTAACCCTCACCCTAAGAGCCTGAGTCTAACCCTCACCCTAAGAGCCTGAGTCTAACCCTAACCCGAAGAGCCTGAGTCTAACCCTAACCCTAAGAGCCTGAGTCTAACCCTAACCCTAAGAGCCTGAGTCTAACCCTAACCCTAAGAGCCTGAGTCTAACCCTAACCCTAAGAGCCTGAGTCTAACCCTCACCCGAAGAGCCTGAGTCTAACCCGCACCCTAAGAGCCTGAGTCTAACCCTAACCCTAAGAGCCTGAGTCTAACCCTAACCCGAAGAGCCTGAGTCTAACCCTCACCCTAAGAGCCTGAGTCTAACCCTAACCCGAAGAGCCTGAGTCTAACCCTAACCCGAAGAGCCTGCGTCTAACCCTCACCCTAAGAGCCTGAGTCTAACCCTAACCCGAAGAGCCTGAGTCTAACCCTAACCCTAAGAGCCTGAGTCTAACCCTAACCCTAAGAGCCTGAGTCTAACCCTCACCCTAAGAGCCTGAGTCTAACCCTAACCCTAAGAGCCTGAGTCTAACCCTAACCCTAAGAGCCTGAGTCTAACCCTAACCCGAAGAGCCTGAGTCTAACCCTAACCCTAAGAGCCTGAGTTTAACCCTAACCCTAAGAGCCTGAATCTAACCCTAACCCTAAGAGCCTGAGTCTAACCCTAACCCTAAGAGCCTGAGTCTAACCCTCACCCTAAGAGCCTGAGTCTAACCCTCACCCTAAGAGCCTGAGTCTAACCCTAACCCTAAGAGCCTGAGTCTAACCCAAACCCTAAGAGCCTGAGTCTAACCCTAACCCTAAGAGCCTGAGTCTAACCCTAACCCTAAGAGCCTGAGTCTAACCCAAACCCTAAGAGCCTGAGTCTAACCCTAACCCTAAGAGCCTGAGTCTAACCCTAACCCTAAGAGCCTGAGTCTAACCCTAACCCTAAGAGCCTGAGTCTAACCCTAACCCTAAGAGCCTGAGTCTAACCCTAACCCTAAGAGCCTGAGTCTAACCCTAACCCGAAGAGCCTGAGTCTAACCCGCACCCTAAGAGCCTGAGTCTAACCCTAACCCTAAGAGCCTGAGTCTAACCCTAACCCTAAGAGCCTGAGTCTAACCCTCACCCGAAGAGCCTGAGTCTAACCCTAACCCTAAGAGCCTGAGTCTAACTCTAACCCTAAGAGCCTGAGTTTAACCCTAACCCTAAGAGCCTGAGTCTAACCCTAACCCTAAGAGCCTGAGTCTAACCCTAACCCTAAGAGCCTGAGTCTAACCCTAACCCTAAGAGCCTGAGTCTAACCCTAACCCGAAGAGCCTGAGTCTAACCCTAACCCTAAGAGCCTGAGTCTAACCCTAACCCGAAGAGCCTGAGTCTAACCCTCACCCTAAGAGCCTGAGTCTAACCCTAACCCGAAGAGCCTGAGTCTAACCCTAACCCTAAGAGCCTGAGTCTAACCCTCACCCTAAGAGCCTGAGTCTAACCCTAACCCTAAGAGCCTGAGTCTAACCCTAACCCGAAGAGCCTGAGTCTAACCCTCACCCTAAGAGCCTGAGTCTAACCCTCACCCTAAGAGCCTGAGTCTAACCCTAACCCTAAGAGCCTGAGTCTAACCCTCACCCTAAGAGCCTGAGTCTAACCCTAACCCGAAGAGCCTGAGTCTAACCCTAACCCTAAGAGCCTGAGTGTAACCCTCACCCTAAGAGCCTGAGTCTAACCCTCACCCTAAGAGCCTGAGTCTAACCCTCACCCTAAGAGCCTGAGTCGAACCCTAACCCGAAGAGCCTGAGTCTAACCCTAACCCGAAGAGCCTGAGTCTAACCCTAACCCTAAGAGCCTGAGTCTAACCCTAACCCTAAGAGCCTGAGTCTAACCCTCACCCTAAGAGCCTGAGTCTAACCCTAACCCTAAGAGCCTGAGTCTAACCCTCACCCTAAGAGCCTGAGTCTAACCCTCACCCTAAGAGCCTGAGTCTAACCCTAACCCGAAGAGCCTGAGTCTAACCCTAACCCGAAGAGCCTGAGTCTAACCCTAACCCGAAGAGCCTGAGTCTAACCCTAACCCGAAGAGCCTGAGTCTAACCCTAACCCGAAGAGCCTGAGTCTAACCCTAACCCTAAGAGCCTGAGTCTAACCCTAACCCGAAGAGCCTGAGTCTAACCCTAACCCTAAGAGCCTGAGTCTAACCCTAACCCGAAGAGACTGAGTCTAACCCTCACCCTAAGAGCCTGAGTCTAACCCTAACCCGAAGAGCCTGAGTCTAACCCTAACCCTAAGAGCCTGAGTCTAACCCTAACCCTAAGAGCCTGCGTCTAACCCTAACCCTAAGAGCCTGAGTCTAACCCTCACCCTAAGAGCCTGAGTCTAACCCTAACCCTAAGAGCCTGAGTCTAACCCTAACCCGAAGAGCCTGAGTCTAACCCTAACCCGAAGAGCCTGAGTCTAACCCTAACCCTAAGAGCCTGAGTCTAACCCTAACCCTAAGAGCCTGCGTCTAACCCTAACCCTAAGAGCCTGAGTCTAACCCTCACCCTAAGAGCCTGAGTCGAACCCTAACCCTAAGAGCCTGAGTGTAACCCTAACCCGAAGAGCCTGAGTCTAACCCTAACCCTAAGAGCCTGAGTCTAACCCTCACCCTAAGAGCCTGAGTCTAACCCTCACCCTAAGAGCCTGAGTCTAACCCTAACCCGAAGAGCCTGAGTCTAACCCTAACCCTAAGAGCCTGAGTCTAACCCTAACCCGAAGAGACTGAGTCTAACCCTAACCCGAAGAGCCTGAGTCTAACCCTAACCCTAAGAGCCTGAGTCTAACCCTAACCCGAAGAGCCTGAGTCTAACCCTAACCCTAAGAGCCTGAGTCTAACCCTAACCCTAAGAGCCTGAGTCTAACCCTCACCCTAAGAGCCTGAGTCTAACCCTCACCCTAAGAGCCTGAGTCTAACCCTAACCCTAAGAGCCTGAGTCTAACCCTAACCCTAAGAGCCTGAGTCTAACCCTAACCCTAAGAGCCTGAGTTTAACCCTAACCCTAAGAGCCTGAGTCTAACCCTAACCCGAAGAGCCTGAGTCTAACCCTAACCCTAAGAGCCTGAGTCTAACCCTCACCCGAAGAGCCTGAGTCTAACCCTCACCCTAAGAGCCTGAGTCTAACCCTAACCCTAAGAGCCTGAGTCTAACCCAAACCCTAAGAGCCTGAGTCTAACCCTAACCCTAAGAGCCTGAGTCTAACCCTAACCCTAAGAGCCTGAGTCTAACCCTCACCCGAAGAGCCTGAGTCTAACCCTAACCCTAAGAGCCTGAGTCTAACTCTAACCCTAAGAGCCTGAGTTTAACCCTAACCCTAAGAGCCTGAGTCTAACCCTAACCCTAAGAGCCTGAGTCTAACCATAACCCTAAGAGCCTGAGTCTAACCCTAACCCTAAGAGCCTGAGTCTAACCCTAACCCGAAGAGCCTGAGTCTAACCCTAACCCTAAGAGCCTGAGTCTAACCCTAACCCGAAGAGACTGAGTCTAACCCTCACCCTAAGAGCCTGAGTCTAACCCTAACCCGAAGAGCCTGAGTCTAACCCTAACCCTAAGAGCCTGAGTCTAACCCTCACCCTAAGAGCCTGAGTCTAACCCTCACCCTAAGAGCCTGAGTCTAACCCTAACCCGAAGAGCCTGAGTCTAACCCTCACCCTAAGAGCCTGAGTCTAACCCTCACCCTAAGAGCCTGAGTCTTACCCTCACCCTAAGAGCCTGAGTCTAACCCTCACCCTAAGAGCCTGAGTCTAACCCTAACCCTAAGAGCCTGAGTCTAACCCTAACCCTAAGAGCCTGAGTCTAACCCTCACCCTAAGAGCCTGAGTCTAACCCTAACCCTAAGAGCCTGAGTCTAACCCTAACCCTAAGAGCCTGAGTCGAACCCTAACCCGAAGAGCCTGAGTCTAACCCTCACCCTAAGAGCCTGAGTCTAACCCTAACCCGAAGAGCCTGAGTCTAACCCTAACCCGAAGAGCCTGAGTCTAACCCTAACCCGAAGAGACTGAGTCTAACCCTAACACTAAGAGCCTGAGTCTAACCCTCACCCTAAGAGCCTGAGTCTAACCCTAACCCTAAGAGCCTGAGTCTAACCCTAACCCGAAGAGCCTGAGTCTAACCCTCACCCTAAGAGCCTGAGTCTAACCCTCACCCTAAGAGCCTGAGTCTAACCCTCACCCTAAGAGCCTGAGTCTAACCCTAAGAGCCTGAGTCTAACCCTAACCCTAAGAGCCTGAGTCTAACCCTCACCCTAAGAGCCTGAGTCTAACCCTAACCCTAAGAGCCTGAGTCTAACCCTAACCCTAAGAGCCTGAGTCTAACCCTAACCCTAAGAGCCTGAGTCTAACCCTCACCCTAAGAGCCTGAGTCTAACCCTAACCCTAAGAGCCTGAGTCTAACCCTAACCCGAAGAGCCTGAGTCTAACCCTAACCCTAAGAGCCTGAGTCTAACCCTAACCCTAAGAGCCTGAGTCTAACCCTAACCCTAAGAGCCTGCGTCTAACCCTAACCCTAAGAGCCTGAGTCTAACCCTCACCCTAAGAGCCTGAGTCGAACCCTAACCCGAAGAGCCTGAGTGTAACCCTAACCCGAAGAGCCTGAGTCTAACCCTAACCCTAAGAGCCTGAGTCTAACCCTAACCCTAAGAGCCTGAGTCTAACCCTAACCCTAAGAGCCTGAGTCTAACCCTCACCCTAAGAGCCTGAGTCTAACCCTAACCCTAAGAGCCTGAGTCTAACCCTAACCCTAAGAGCCTGAGTCTAACCCTAACCCTAAGAGCCTGAGT
Organism: Falco punctatus; assembly: GCF_963210335.1. Lineage (NCBI taxonomy): Eukaryota > Metazoa > Chordata > Aves > Falconiformes > Falconidae > Falco > Falco punctatus. The sequence continues at coordinate 65,736 of NW_027660206.1, read as the reverse complement.
CTAACCCGCACCCTAAGAGCCTGAGTCTAACCCTAACCCTAAGAGCCTGAGTCTAACCCTAACCCGAAGAGCCTGAGTCTAACCCTAACCCTAAGAGCCTGAGTCTAACCCTCACCCGAAGAGCCTGAGTCTAACCCTAACCCTAAGAGCCTGAGTCTAACCCTCACCCTAAGAGCCTGAGTCTAACCCTAACCCGAAGAGCCTGAGTCTAACCCTAACCCGAAGAGCCTGAGTCTAACCCTCACCCTAAGAGCCTGAGTCTAACCCTCACCCTAAGAGCCTGAGTCTTACCCTAACCCTAAGAGCCTGAGTCTAACCCTAACCGGAAGAGCCTGAGTCTAACCCTAACCCTAAGAGCCTGAGTCTAACCCTAACCCTAAGAGCCTGAGTCTAACCCTCACCCTAAGAGCCTGAGTCGAACCCTAACCCGAAGAGCCTGAGTCTAACCCTAACCCGAAGAGCCTGAGTCTAACCCTAACCCTAAGAGCCTGAGTCTAACCCTAACCCGAAGAGCCTGAGTCTAACCCTAACCCTAAGAGCCTGAGTCTAACCCTAACCCTAAGAGCCTGAGTCTAACCCTAACCCTAAGAGCCTGAGTCTAACCCTAACCCTAAGAGCCTGAGTCTAACCCTAACCCTAAGAGCCTGAGTCTAACCCTAACCCTAAGAGCCTGAGTCTAACCCTAACCCTAAGAGCCTGAGTTTAACCCTAACCCTAAGAGCCTGAGTCTAACCCTAACCCTAAGAGCCTGAGTCTAACCATAACCCTAAGAGCCTGAGTCTAACCCTAACCCTAAAAGCCTGAGTCTAACCGTCACCCGAAGAGCCTGAGTCTAACCCTAACCCTAAGAGCCTGAGTCTAACCCTAACCCTAAGAGCCTGAGTCTAACCCTAACCCGAAGAGCCTGAGTCTAACCCTAACCCTAAGAGCCTGAGTCTAACCCTCACCCGAAGAGCCTGAGTCTAACCCTAACCCTAAGAGCCTGCGTCTAACCCTCACCCGAAGAGCCTGAGTCTAACCCTCACCCTAAGAGCCTGAGTCGAACCCTAACCCGAAGAGCCTGAGTGTAACCCTAACCCGAAGAGCCTGAGTCTAACCCTAACCCTAAGAGCCTGAGTCTAACCCTCACCCTAAGAGCCTGAGTCTAACCCTCACCCTAAGAGCCTGAGTCTAACCCTAACCCGAAGAGCCTGAGTCTAACCCTAACCCTAAGAGCCTGAGTCTAACCCTAACCCGAAGAGCCTGAGTCTAACCCTAACCCGAAGAGCCTGAGTCTAACCCTAACCCGAAGAGCCTGAGTCTAACCCTAACCCGAAGAGCCTGAGTCTAACCCTAACCCGAAGAGCCTGAGTCTAACCCTAACCCTAAGAGCCTGAGTCTAACCCTCACCCTAAGAGCCTGAGTCTAACCCTCACCCTAAGAGCCTGAGTCTAACCCTAACCCGAAGAGCCTGAGTCTAACCCTAACCCTAAGAGCCTGAGTCTAACCCTAACCCGAAGAGCCTGAGTCTAACCCTAACCCGAAGAGCCTGAGTCTAACCCTAACCCGAAGAGCCTGAGTCTAACCCTAACCCGAAGAGCCTGAGTCTAACCCTCACCCTAAGAGCCTGAGTCTAACCCTAACCCGAAGAGCCTGAGTCTAACCCTAACCCTAAGAGCCTGAGTCTAACCCTAACCCTAAAAGCCTGAGTCTAACCCTCACCCGAAGAGCCTGAGTCTAACCCTCACCCTAAGAGCCTGAGTCTAACCCTAACCCTAAGAGCCTGAGTCTAACCCTAACCCGAAGAGCCTGAGTCTAACCCTAACCCTAAGAGCCTGAGTCTAACCCTAACCCTAAGAGCCTGCGTCTAACCCTAACCCTAAGAGCCTGAGTCTAACCCTCACCCTAAGAGCCTGAGTCGAACCCTAACCCGAAGAGCCTGAGTGTAACCCTAACCCTAAGAGCCTGAGTCTAACCCTAACCCTAAGAGCCTGAGTCTAACCCTCACCCTAAGAGCCTGAGTCTAACCCTCACCCTAAGAGCCTGAGTCTAACCCTAACCCGAAGAGCCTGAGTCTAACCCTAACCCTAAGAGCCTGAGTCTAACCCTAACCCGAAGAGCCTGAGTCTAACCCTAACCCGAAGAGCCTGAGTCTAACCCTAACCCGAAGAGCCTGAGTCTAACCCTAACCCGAAGAGCCTGAGTCTAACCCTCACCCTAAGAGCCTGAGTCTAACCCTAACCCGAAGAGCCTGAGTCTAACCCTAACCCTAAGAGCCTGAGTCTAACCCTAACCCTAAGAGCCTGAGTCTAACCCTCACCCTAAGAGCCTGAGTCTAACCCTAACCCTAAGAGCCTGAGTCTAACCCTAACCCTAAGAGCCTGAGTCTAACCCTAACCCTAAGAGCCTGAGTTTAACCCTAACCCTAAGAGCCTGAGTCTAACCCTCACCCGAAGAGCCTGAGTCTAACCCTAACCCTAAGAGCCTGAGTCTAACCCTCACCCTAAGAGCCTGAGTCTAACCCTCACCCTAAGAGCCTGAGTCTAACCCTAACCCTAAGAGCCTGAGTCTAACCCTAACCCTAAGAGCCTGAGTCTAACCCTAACCCTAAGAGCCTGAGTCTAACCCTAACCCTAAGAGCCTGAGTCTAACCCTCACCCGAAGAGCCTGAGTCTAACCCTAACCCTAAGAGCCTGAGTCTAACTCTAACCCTAAGAGCCTGAGTTTAACCCTAACCCTAAGAGCCTGAGTCTAACCCTAACCCTAAGAGCCTGAGTCTAACCCTCACCCTAAGAGCCTGAGTCGAACCCTAACCCTAAAAGCCTGAGTCTAACCGTCACCCGAAGAGCCTGAGTCTAACCCTCACCCTAAGAGCCTGAGTCTAACCCTCACCCTAAGAGCCTGAGTCTAACCCTAACCCTAAGAGCCTGAGTCTAACCCTAACCCTAAGAGCCTGAGTCTAACCCTAACCCGAAGAGCCTGAGTCTAACCCTCACCCTAAGAGCCTGAGTCTAACCCTAACCCTAAGAGCCTGAGTCTAACCCTAACCCTAAGAGCCTGAGTCTAACCCTCACCCTAAGAGCCTGAGTCTAACCCTAACCCTAAGAGCCTGAGTCTAACCCTCACCCTAAGAGCCTGAGTCTAACCCTCACCCTAAGAGCCTGAGTCTAACCCTAACCCGAAGAGCCTGAGTCTAACCCTCACCCTAAGAGCCTGAGTCTAACCCTAACCCGAAGAGCCTGAGTCTAACCCTAACCCGAAGAGCCTGAGTCTAACCCTAACCCTAAGAGCCTGAGTCTAACCCTAACCCGAAGAGCCTGAGTCTAACCCTAACCCGAAGAGCCTGAGTCTAACCCTAACCCTAAGAGCCTGAGTCTAACCCTCACCCTAAGAGCCTGAGTCTAACCCTAACCCTAAGAGCCTGAGTCTAACCCTAACCCTAAGAGCCTGAGTCTAACCCTAACCCTAAGAGCCTGAGTCTAACCCTAACCCTAAGAGCCTGAGTCTAACCCTAACCCTAAGAGCCTGAGTCTAACCCTCACCCTAAGAGCCTGAGTCTAACCCTCACCCTAAGAGCCTGAGTCTAACCCTAACCCTAAGAGCCTGAGTCTAACCCTAACCCTAAGAGCCTGAGTCTAACCCTCACCCTAAGAGCCTGAGTCTAACCCTCACCCTAAGAGCCTGAGTCTAACCCTAACCCGAAGAGCCTGAGTCTAACCCTAACCCTAAGAGCCTGAGTCTAACCCTAACCCTAAGAGCCTGAGTCTAACCCTAACCCTAAGAGCCTGAGTCTAACCCTAACCCTAAGAGCCTGAGTCTAACCCTCACCCGAAGAGCCTGAGTCTAACCCGCACCCTAAGAGCCTGAGTCTAACCCTAACCCTAAGAGCCTGAGTCTAACCCTAACCCGAAGAGCCTGAGTCTAACCCTCACCCTAAGAGCCTGAGTCTAACCCTAACCCGAAGAGCCTGAGTCTAACCCTAACCCGAAGAGCCTGAGTCTAACCCTCACCCTAAGAGCCTGAGTCTAACCCTAACCCGAAGAGCCTGAGTCTAACCCTAACCCTAAGAGCCTGAGTCTAACCCTAACCCTAAGAGCCTGAGTCTAACCCTCACCCTAAGAGCCTGAGTCTAACCCTCACCCTAAGAGCCTGAGTCTAACCCTAACCCTAAGAGCCTGAGTCTAACCCTAACCCTAAGAGCCTGAGTCTAACCCTCACCCTAAGAGCCTGAGTTTAACCCTAACCCTAAGAGCCTGAGTCTAACCCTAACCCTAAGAGCCTGAGTCTAACCCTCACCCTAAGAGCCTGAGTCTAACCCTAACCCTAAGAGCCTGAGTCTAACCCTAACCCGAAGAGCCTGAGTCTAACCCTAACCCTAAGAGCCTGAGTCTAACCCTAACCCTAAGAGCCTGAGTCTAACCCTAACCCGAAGAGCCTGAGTGTAACCCTAACCCGAAGAGCCTGAGTCTAACCCTAACCCTAAGAGCCTGAGTCTAACCCTAACCCTAAGAGCCTGAGTCTAACCCTAACCCTAAGAGCCTGAGTTTAACCCTAACCCTAAGAGCCTGAGTCTAACCCTAACCCTAAGAGCCTGAGTCTAACCCTAACCCTAAGAGCCTGAGTCTAACCCTAACCCTAAGAGCCTGAGTCTAACCCTAACCCGAAGAGCCTGAGTCTAACCCTAACCCGAAGAGCCTGAGTCTAACCCTCGCCCTAAGAGCCTGAGTCTAACCCTAACCCTAAGAGCCTGAGTCTAACCCTAACCCTAAGAGCCTGAGTCTAACCCTCACCCTAAGAGCCTGAGTCTAACCCTAACCCTAAGAGCCTGAGTCTAACCCTAACCCTAAGAGCCTGAGTCTAACCCTAACCCTAAGAGCCTGAGTCTAACCCTCACCCTAAGAGCCTGAGTCTAACCCTAACCCTAAGAGCCTGAGTCTAACCCTCACCCTAAGAGCCTGAGTCTAACCCTAACCCTAAGAGCCTGAGTCTAACCCTAACCCTAAGAGCCTGAGTCTAACCCTCACCCTAAGAGCCTGAGTCTAACCCTAACCCTAAGAGCCTGAGTCTAACCCTAACCCTAAGAGCCTGAGTCTAACCCTAACCCGAAGAGCCTGAGTCTAACCCTAACCCGAAGAGCCTGAGTCTAACATTAACCCTAAGATCCTGAGTCTAACCCTAACCCTAAAAGCCTGAGTCTAACCCTCACCCGAAGAGCCTGAGTCTAACCCTCACCCTAAGAGCCTGAGTCTAACCCTAACCCTAAGAGCCTGAGTCTAACCCTAACCCGAAGAGCCTGAGTCTAACCCTAACCCTAAGAGCCTGAGTCTAACCCTAACCCTAAGAGCCTGCGTCTAACCCTAACCCTAAGAGCCTGAGTCTAACCCTCACCCTAAGAGCCTGAGTCGAACCCTAACCCGAAGAGCCTGAGTGTAACCCTAACCCTAAGAGCCTGAGTCTAACCCTAACCCTAAGAGCCTGAGTCTAACCCTCACCCTAAGAGCCTGAGTCTAACCCTCACCCTAAGAGCCTGAGTCTAACTCTAACCCTAAGAGCCTGAGTTTAACCCTAACCCTAAGAGCCTGAGTCTAACCCTAACCCTAAGAGCCTGAGTCTAACCCTCACCCTAAGAGCCTGAGTCGAACCCTAACCCTAAAAGCCTGAGTCTAACCGTCACCCGAAGAGCCTGAGTCTAACCCTCACCCTAAGAGCCTGAGTCTAACCCTCACCCTAAGAGCCTGAGTCTAACCCTAACCCTAAGAGCCTGAGTCTAACCCTAACCCTAAGAGCCTGAGTCTAACCCTAACCCGAAGAGCCTGAGTCTAACCCTCACCCTAAGAGCCTGAGTCTAACCCTAACCCTAAGAGCCTGAGTCTAACCCTAACCCTAAGAGCCTGAGTCTAACCCTCACCCTAAGAGCCTGAGTCTAACCCTAACCCTAAGAGCCTGAGTCTAACCCTCACCCTAAGAGCCTGAGTCTAACCCTCACCCTAAGAGCCTGAGTCTAACCCTAACCCGAAGAGCCTGAGTCTAACCCTCACCCTAAGAGCCTGAGTCTAACCCTAACCCGAAGAGCCTGAGTCTAACCCTAACCCGAAGAGCCTGAGTCTAACCCTAACCCTAAGAGCCTGAGTCTAACCCTAACCCGAAGAGCCTGAGTCTAACCCTAACCCGAAGAGCCTGAGTCTAACCCTAACCCTAAGAGCCTGAGTCTAACCCTCACCCTAAGAGCCTGAGTCTAACCCTAACCCTAAGAGCCTGAGTCTAACCCTAACCCTAAGAGCCTGAGTCTAACCCTAACCCTAAGAGCCTGAGTCTAACCCTAACCCTAAGAGCCTGAGTCTAACCCTAACCCTAAGAGCCTGAGTCTAACCCTCACCCTAAGAGCCTGAGTCTAACCCTCACCCTAAGAGCCTGAGTCTAACCCTAACCCTAAGAGCCTGAGTCTAACCCTAACCCTAAGAGCCTGAGTCTAACCCTCACCCTAAGAGCCTGAGTCTAACCCTCACCCTAAGAGCCTGAGTCTAACCCTAACCCGAAGAGCCTGAGTCTAACCCTAACCCTAAGAGCCTGAGTCTAACCCTAACCCTAAGAGCCTGAGTCTAACCCTAACCCTAAGAGCCTGAGTCTAACCCTAACCCTAAGAGCCTGAGTCTAACCCTCACCCGAAGAGCCTGAGTCTAACCCGCACCCTAAGAGCCTGAGTCTAACCCTAACCCTAAGAGCCTGAGTCTAACCCTAACCCGAAGAGCCTGAGTCTAACCCTCACCCTAAGAGCCTGAGTCTAACCCTAACCCGAAGAGCCTGAGTCTAACCCTAACCCGAAGAGCCTGAGTCTAACCCTCACCCTAAGAGCCTGAGTCTAACCCTAACCCGAAGAGCCTGAGTCTAACCCTAACCCTAAGAGCCTGAGTCTAACCCTAACCCTAAGAGCCTGAGTCTAACCCTCACCCTAAGAGCCTGAGTCTAACCCTCACCCTAAGAGCCTGAGTCTAACCCTAACCCTAAGAGCCTGAGTCTAACCCTAACCCTAAGAGCCTGAGTCTAACCCTCACCCTAAGAGCCTGAGTTTAACCCTAACCCTAAGAGCCTGAGTCTAACCCTAACCCTAAGAGCCTGAGTCTAACCCTCACCCTAAGAGCCTGAGTCTAACCCTAACCCTAAGAGCCTGAGTCTAACCCTAACCCGAAGAGCCTGAGTCTAACCCTAACCCTAAGAGCCTGAGTCTAACCCTAACCCTAAGAGCCTGAGTCTAACCCTAACCCGAAGAGCCTGAGTGTAACCCTAACCCGAAGAGCCTGAGTCTAACCCTAACCCTAAGAGCCTGAGTCTAACCCTAACCCTAAGAGCCTGAGTCTAACCCTAACCCTAAGAGCCTGAGTTTAACCCTAACCCTAAGAGCCTGAGTCTAACCCTAACCCTAAGAGCCTGAGTCTAACCCTAACCCTAAGAGCCTGAGTCTAACCCTCACCCTAAGAGCCTGAGTCTAACCCTAACCCTAAGAGCCTGAGTCTAACCCTAACCCGAAGAGCCTGAGTCTAACCCTAACCCTAAGAGCCTGAGTCTAACCCTAACCCTAAGAGCCTGAGTCTAACCCTAACCCGAAGAGCCTGAGTGTAACCCTAACCCGAAGAGCCTGAGTCTAACCCTAACCCTAAGAGCCTGAGTCTAACCCTAACCCTAAGAGCCTGAGTCTAACCCTAACCCTAAGAGCCTGAGTTTAACCCTAACCCTAAGAGCCTGAGTCTAACCCTAACCCTAAGAGCCTGAGTCTAACCCTAACCCTAAGAGCCTGAGTCTAACCCTAACCCTAAGAGCCTGAGTCTAACCCTAACCCGAAGAGCCTGAGTCTAACCCTAACCCGAAGAGCCTGAGTCTAACCCTCGCCCTAAGAGCCTGAGTCTAACCCTAACCCTAAGAGCCTGAGTCTAACCCTAACCCTAAGAGCCTGAGTCTAACCCTCACCCTAAGAGCCTGAGTCTAACCCTAACCCTAAGAGCCTGAGTCTAACCCTAACCCTAAGAGCCTGAGTCTAACCCTAACCCTAAGAGCCTGAGTCTAACCCTCACCCTAAGAGCCTGAGTCTAACCCTAACCCTAAGAGCCTGAGTCTAACCCTCACCCTAAGAGCCTGAGTCTAACCCTAACCCTAAGAGCCTGAGTCTAACCCTAACCCTAAGAGCCTGAGTCTAACCCTCACCCTAAGAGCCTGAGTCTAACCCTAACCCTAAGAGCCTGAGTCTAACCCTAACCCTAAGAGCCTGAGTCTAACCCTAACCCGAAGAGCCTGAGTCTAACCCTAACCCGAAGAGCCTGAGTCTAACATTAACCCTAAGATCCTGAGTCTAACCCTAACCCTAAAAGCCTGAGTCTAACCCTCACCCGAAGAGCCTGAGTCTAACCCTCACCCTAAGAGCCTGAGTCTAACCCTAACCCTAAGAGCCTGAGTCTAACCCTAACCCGAAGAGCCTGAGTCTAACCCTAACCCTAAGAGCCTGAGTCTAACCCTAACCCTAAGAGCCTGCGTCTAACCCTAACCCTAAGAGCCTGAGTCTAACCCTCACCCTAAGAGCCTGAGTCGAACCCTAACCCGAAGAGCCTGAGTGTAACCCTAACCCTAAGAGCCTGAGTCTAACCCTAACCCTAAGAGCCTGAGTCTAACCCTCACCCTAAGAGCCTGAGTCTAACCCTCACCCTAAGAGCCTGAGTCTAACCCTAACCCGAAGAGCCTGAGTCTAACCCTAACCCTAAGAGCCTGAGTCTAACCCTAACCCGAAGAGCCTGAGTCTAACCCTAACCCGAAGAGCCTGAGTCTAACCCTAACCCGAAGAGCCTGAGTCTAACCCTAACCCGAAGAGCCTGAGTCTAACCCTCACCCTAAGAGCCTGAGTCTAACCCTAACCCGAAGAGCCTGAGTCTAACCCTAACCCTAAGAGCCTGAGTCTAACCCTAACCCTAAGAGCCTGAGTCTAACCCTCACCCTAAGAGCCTGAGTCTAACCCTAACCCTAAGAGCCTGAGTCTAACCCTAACCCTAAGAGCCTGAGTCTAACCCTAACCCTAAGAGCCTGAGTTTAACCCTAACCCTAAGAGCCTGAGTCTAACCCTCACCCGAAGAGCCTGAGTCTAACCCTAACCCTAAGAGCCTGAGTCTAACCCTCACCCTAAGAGCCTGAGTCTAACCCTCACCCTAAGAGCCTGAGTCTAACCCTAACCCTAAGAGCCTGAGTCTAACCCTAACCCTAAGAGCCTGAGTCTAACCCTAACCCTAAGAGCCTGAGTCTAACCCTAACCCTAAGAGCCTGAGTCTAACCCTCACCCGAAGAGCCTGAGTCTAACCCTAACCCTAAGAGCCTGAGTCTAACTCTAACCCTAAGAGCCTGAGTTTAACCCTAACCCTAAGAGCCTGAGTCTAACCCTAACCCTAAGAGCCTGAGTCTAACCCTCACCCTAAGAGCCTGAGTCGAACCCTAACCCTAAAAGCCTGAGTCTAACCGTCACCCGAAGAGCCTGAGTCTAACCCTCACCCTAAGAGCCTGAGTCTAACCCTCACCCTAAGAGCCTGAGTCTAACCCTAACCCTAAGAGCCTGAGTCTAACCCTAACCCTAAGAGCCTGAGTCTAACCCTAACCCGAAGAGCCTGAGTCTAACCCTCACCCTAAGAGCCTGAGTCTAACCCTAACCCTAAGAGCCTGAGTCTAACCCTAACCCTAAGAGCCTGAGTCTAACCCTCACCCTAAGAGCCTGAGTCTAACCCTAACCCTAAGAGCCTGAGTCTAACCCTCACCCTAAGAGCCTGAGTCTAACCCTCACCCTAAGAGCCTGAGTCTAACCCTAACCCGAAGAGCCTGAGTCTAACCCTCACCCTAAGAGCCTGAGTCTAACCCTAACCCGAAGAGCCTGAGTCTAACCCTAACCCGAAGAGCCTGAGTCTAACCCTAACCCGAAGAGCCTGAGTCTAACCCTAACCCGAAGAGCCTGAGTCTAACCCTAACCCTAAGAGCCTGAGTCTAACCCTCACCCTAAGAGCCTGAGTCTAACCCTAACCCTAAGAGCCTGAGTCTAACCCTAACCCTAAGAGCCTGAGTCTAACCCTAACCCTAAGAGCCTGAGTCTAACCCTAACCCTAAGAGCCTGAGTCTAACCCTAACCCTAAGAGCCTGAGTCTAACCCTCACCCTAAGAGCCTGAGTCTAACCCTCACCCTAAGAGCCTGAGTCTAACCCTAACCCTAAGAGCCTGAGTCTAACCCTAACCCTAAGAGCCTGAGTCTAACCCTCACCCTAAGAGCCTGAGTCTAACCCTCACCCTAAGAGCCTGAGTCTAACCCTAACCCGAAGAGCCTGAGTCTAACCCTAACCCTAAGAGCCTGAGTCTAACCCTAACCCTAAGAGCCTGAGTCTAACCCTAACCCTAAGAGCCTGAGTCTAACCCTAACCCTAAGAGCCTGAGTCTAACCCTCACCCGAAGAGCCTGAGTCTAACCCGCACCCTAAGAGCCTGAGTCTAACCCTAACCCTAAGAGCCTGAGTCTAACCCTAACCCGAAGAGCCTGAGTCTAACCCTCACCCTAAGAGCCTGAGTCTAACCCTAACCCGAAGAGCCTGAGTCTAACCCTAACCCGAAGAGCCTGAGTCTAACCCTCACCCTAAGAGCCTGAGTCTAACCCTAACCCGAAGAGCCTGAGTCTAACCCTAACCCTAAGAGCCTGAGTCTAACCCTAACCCTAAGAGCCTGAGTCTAACCCTCACCCTAAGAGCCTGAGTCTAACCCTCACCCTAAGAGCCTGAGTCTAACCCTAACCCTAAGAGCCTGAGTCTAACCCTAACCCTAAGAGCCTGAGTCTAACCCTCACCCTAAGAGCCTGAGTTTAACCCTAACCCTAAGAGCCTGAGTCTAACCCTAACCCTAAGAGCCTGAGTCTAACCCTCACCCTAAGAGCCTGAGTCTAACCCTAACCCTAAGAGCCTGAGTCTAACCCTAACCCGAAGAGCCTGAGTCTAACCCTAACCCTAAGAGCCTGAGTCTAACCCTAACCCTAAGAGCCTGAGTCTAACCCTAACCCGAAGAGCCTGAGTGTAACCCTAACCCGAAGAGCCTGAGTCTAACCCTAACCCTAAGAGCCTGAGTCTAACCCTAACCCTAAGAGCCTGAGTCTAACCCTAACCCTAAGAGCCTGAGTTTAACCCTAACCCTAAGAGCCTGAGTCTAACCCTAACCCTAAGAGCCTGAGTCTAACCCTAACCCTAAGAGCCTGAGTCTAACCCTAACCCTAAGAGCCTGAGTCTAACCCTAACCCGAAGAGCCTGAGTCTAACCCTAACCCGAAGAGCCTGAGTCTAACCCTCGCCCTAAGAGCCTGAGTCTAACCCTAACCCTAAGAGCCTGAGTCTAACCCTAACCCTAAGAGCCTGAGTCTAACCCTAACCCTAAGAGCCTGAGTCTAACCCTAACCCTAAGAGCCTGAGTCTAACCCTAACCCTAAGAGCCTGAGTCTAACCCTCACCCTAAGAGCCTGAGTCTAACCCTCACCCTAAGAGCCTGAGTCTAACCCTAACCCTAAGAGCCTGAGTCTAACCCTAACCCTAAGAGCCTGAGTCTAACCCTCACCCTAAGAGCCTGAGTCTAACCCTCACCCTAAGAGCCTGAGTCTAACCCTAACCCGAAGAGCCTGAGTCTAACCCTAACCCTAAGAGCCTGAGTCTAACCCTAACCCTAAGAGCCTGAGTCTAACCCTAACCCTAAGAGCCTGAGTCTAACCCTAACCCTAAGAGCCTGAGTCTAACCCTCACCCGAAGAGCCTGAGTCTAACCCGCACCCTAAGAGCCTGAGTCTAACCCTAACCCTAAGAGCCTGAGTCTAACCCTAACCCGAAGAGCCTGAGTCTAACCCTCACCCTAAGAGCCTGAGTCTAACCCTAACCCGAAGAGCCTGAGTCTAACCCTAACCCGAAGAGCCTGAGTCTAACCCTCACCCTAAGAGCCTGAGTCTAACCCTAACCCGAAGAGCCTGAGTCTAACCCTAACCCTAAGAGCCTGAGTCTAACCCTAACCCTAAGAGCCTGAGTCTAACCCTCACCCTAAGAGCCTGAGTCTAACCCTCACCCTAAGAGCCTGAGTCTAACCCTAACCCTAAGAGCCTGAGTCTAACCCTAACCCTAAGAGCCTGAGTCTAACCCTCACCCTAAGAGCCTGAGTTTAACCCTAACCCTAAGAGCCTGAGTCTAACCCTAACCCTAAGAGCCTGAGTCTAACCCTCACCCTAAGAGCCTGAGTCTAACCCTAACCCTAAGAGCCTGAGTCTAACCCTAACCCGAAGAGCCTGAGTCTAACCCTAACCCTAAGAGCCTGAGTCTAACCCTAACCCTAAGAGCCTGAGTCTAACCCTAACCCGAAGAGCCTGAGTGTAACCCTAACCCGAAGAGCCTGAGTCTAACCCTAACCCTAAGAGCCTGAGTCTAACCCTAACCCTAAGAGCCTGAGTCTAACCCTAACCCTAAGAGCCTGAGTTTAACCCTAACCCTAAGAGCCTGAGTCTAACCCTAACCCTAAGAGCCTGAGTCTAACCCTAACCCTAAGAGCCTGAGTCTAACCCTAACCCTAAGAGCCTGAGTCTAACCCTAACCCGAAGAGCCTGAGTCTAACCCTAACCCGAAGAGCCTGAGTCTAACCCTCGCCCTAAGAGCCTGAGTCTAACCCTAACCCTAAGAGCCTGAGTCTAACCCTAACCCTAAGAGCCTGAGTCTAACCCTCACCCTAAGAGCCTGAGTCTAACCCTAACCCTAAGAGCCTGAGTCTAACCCTAACCCTAAGAGCCTGAGTCTAACCCTAACCCTAAGAGCCTGAGTCTAACCCTCACCCTAAGAGCCTGAGTCTAACCCTAACCCTAAGAGCCTGAGTCTAACCCTCACCCTAAGAGCCTGAGTCTAACCCTAACCCTAAGAGCCTGAGTCTAACCCTAACCCTAAGAGCCTGAGTCTAACCCTCACCCTAAGAGCCTGAGTCTAACCCTAACCCTAAGAGCCTGAGTCTAACCCTAACCCTAAGAGCCTGAGTCTAACCCTAACCCGAAGAGCCTGAGTCTAACCCTAACCCGAAGAGCCTGAGTCTAACATTAACCCTAAGATCCTGAGTCTAACCCTAACCCTAAAAGCCTGAGTCTAACCCTCACCCGAAGAGCCTGAGTCTAACCCTCACCCTAAGAGCCTGAGTCTAACCCTAACCCTAAGAGCCTGAGTCTAACCCTAACCCGAAGAGCCTGAGTCTAACCCTAACCCTAAGAGCCTGAGTCTAACCCTAACCCTAAGAGCCTGAGTCTAACCCTAACCCGAAGAGCCTGAGTGTAACCCTAACCCGAAGAGCCTGAGTCTAACCCTAACCCTAAGAGCCTGAGTCTAACCCTAACCCTAAGAGCCTGAGTCTAACCCTAACCCTAAGAGCCTGAGTTTAACCCTAACCCTAAGAGCCTGAGTCTAACCCTAACCCTAAGAGCCTGAGTCTAACCCTAACCCTAAGAGCCTGAGTCTAACCCTAACCCTAAGAGCCTGAGTCTAACCCTAACCCGAAGAGCCTGAGTCTAACCCTAACCCGAAGAGCCTGAGTCTAACCCTCGCCCTAAGAGCCTGAGTCTAACCCTAACCCTAAGAGCCTGAGTCTAACCCTAACCCTAAGAGCCTGAGTCTAACCCTCACCCTAAGAGCCTGAGTCTAACCCTAACCCTAAGAGCCTGAGTCTAACCCTAACCCTAAGAGCCTGAGTCTAACCCTAACCCTAAGAGCCTGAGTCTAACCCTCACCCTAAGAGCCTGAGTCTAACCCTAACCCTAAGAGCCTGAGTCTAACCCTCACCCTAAGAGCCTGAGTCTAACCCTAACCCTAAGAGCCTGAGTCTAACCCTAACCCTAAGAGCCTGAGTCTAACCCTCACCCTAAGAGCCTGAGTCTAACCCTAACCCTAAGAGCCTGAGTCTAACCCTAACCCTAAGAGCCTGAGTCTAACCCTAACCCGAAGAGCCTGAGTCTAACCCTAACCCGAAGAGCCTGAGTCTAACATTAACCCTAAGATCCTGAGTCTAACCCTAACCCTAAAAGCCTGAGTCTAACCCTCACCCGAAGAGCCTGAGTCTAACCCTCACCCTAAGAGCCTGAGTCTAACCCTAACCCTAAGAGCCTGAGTCTAACCCTAACCCGAAGAGCCTGAGTCTAACCCTAACCCTAAGAGCCTGAGTCTAACCCTAACCCTAAGAGCCTGCGTCTAACCCTAACCCTAAGAGCCTGAGTCTAACCCTCACCCTAAGAGCCTGAGTCGAACCCTAACCCGAAGAGCCTGAGTGTAACCCTAACCCTAAGAGCCTGAGTCTAACCCTAACCCTAAGAGCCTGAGTCTAACCCTCACCCTAAGAGCCTGAGTCTAACCCTCACCCTAAGAGCCTGAGTCTAACTCTAACCCTAAGAGCCTGAGTTTAACCCTAACCCTAAGAGCCTGAGTCTAACCCTAACCCTAAGAGCCTGAGTCTAACCCTCACCCTAAGAGCCTGAGTCGAACCCTAACCCTAAAAGCCTGAGTCTAACCGTCACCCGAAGAGCCTGAGTCTAACCCTCACCCTAAGAGCCTGAGTCTAACCCTCACCCTAAGAGCCTGAGTCTAACCCTAACCCTAAGAGCCTGAGTCTAACCCTAACCCTAAGAGCCTGAGTCTAACCCTAACCCGAAGAGCCTGAGTCTAACCCTCACCCTAAGAGCCTGAGTCTAACCCTAACCCTAAGAGCCTGAGTCTAACCCTAACCCTAAGAGCCTGAGTCTAACCCTCACCCTAAGAGCCTGAGTCTAACCCTAACCCTAAGAGCCTGAGTCTAACCCTCACCCTAAGAGCCTGAGTCTAACCCTCACCCTAAGAGCCTGAGTCTAACCCTAACCCGAAGAGCCTGAGTCTAACCCTCACCCTAAGAGCCTGAGTCTAACCCTAACCCGAAGAGCCTGAGTCTAACCCTAACCCGAAGAGCCTGAGTCTAACCCTAACCCTAAGAGCCTGAGTCTAACCCTAACCCGAAGAGCCTGAGTCTAACCCTAACCCGAAGAGCCTGAGTCTAACCCTAACCCTAAGAGCCTGAGTCTAACCCTCACCCTAAGAGCCTGAGTCTAACCCTAACCCTAAGAGCCTGAGTCTAACCCTAACCCTAAGAGCCTGAGTCTAACCCTAACCCTAAGAGCCTGAGTCTAACCCTAACCCTAAGAGCCTGAGTCTAACCCTAACCCTAAGAGCCTGAGTCTAACCCTCACCCTAAGAGCCTGAGTCTAACCCTCACCCTAAGAGCCTGAGTCTAACCCTAACCCTAAGAGCCTGAGTCTAACCCTAACCCTAAGAGCCTGAGTCTAACCCTCACCCTAAGAGCCTGAGTCTAACCCTCACCCTAAGAGCCTGAGTCTAACCCTAACCCGAAGAGCCTGAGTCTAACCCTAACCCTAAGAGCCTGAGTCTAACCCTAACCCTAAGAGCCTGAGTCTAACCCTAACCCTAAGAGCCTGAGTCTAACCCTAACCCTAAGAGCCTGAGTCTAACCCTCACCCGAAGAGCCTGAGTCTAACCCGCACCCTAAGAGCCTGAGTCTAACCCTAACCCTAAGAGCCTGAGTCTAACCCTAACCCGAAGAGCCTGAGTCTAACCCTCACCCTAAGAGCCTGAGTCTAACCCTAACCCGAAGAGCCTGAGTCTAACCCTAACCCGAAGAGCCTGAGTCTAACCCTCACCCTAAGAGCCTGAGTCTAACCCTAACCCGAAGAGCCTGAGTCTAACCCTAACCCTAAGAGCCTGAGTCTAACCCTAACCCTAAGAGCCTGAGTCTAACCCTCACCCTAAGAGCCTGAGTCTAACCCTCACCCTAAGAGCCTGAGTCTAACCCTAACCCTAAGAGCCTGAGTCTAACCCTAACCCTAAGAGCCTGAGTCTAACCCTCACCCTAAGAGCCTGAGTTTAACCCTAACCCTAAGAGCCTGAGTCTAACCCTAACCCTAAGAGCCTGAGTCTAACCCTCACCCTAAGAGCCTGAGTCTAACCCTAACCCTAAGAGCCTGAGTCTAACCCTAACCCGAAGAGCCTGAGTCTAACCCTAACCCTAAGAGCCTGAGTCTAACCCTAACCCTAAGAGCCTGAGTCTAACCCTAACCCGAAGAGCCTGAGTGTAACCCTAACCCGAAGAGCCTGAGTCTAACCCTAACCCTAAGAGCCTGAGTCTAACCCTAACCCTAAGAGCCTGAGTCTAACCCTAACCCTAAGAGCCTGAGTTTAACCCTAACCCTAAGAGCCTGAGTCTAACCCTAACCCTAAGAGCCTGAGTCTAACCCTAACCCTAAGAGCCTGAGTCTAACCCTAACCCTAAGAGCCTGAGTCTAACCCTAACCCGAAGAGCCTGAGTCTAACCCTAACCCGAAGAGCCTGAGTCTAACCCTCGCCCTAAGAGCCTGAGTCTAACCCTAACCCTAAGAGCCTGAGTCTAACCCTAACCCTAAGAGCCTGAGTCTAACCCTCACCCTAAGAGCCTGAGTCTAACCCTAACCCTAAGAGCCTGAGTCTAACCCTAACCCTAAGAGCCTGAGTCTAACCCTAACCCGAAGAGCCTGAGTCTAACCCTAACCCGAAGAGCCTGAGTCTAACCCTCGCCCTAAGAGCCTGAGTCTAACCCTAACCCTAAGAGCCTGAGTCTAACCCTAACCCTAAGAGCCTGAGTCTAACCCTCACCCTAAGAGCCTGAGTCTAACCCTAACCCTAAGAGCCTGAGTCTAACCCTAACCCTAAGAGCCTGAGTCTAACCCTAACCCTAAGAGCCTGAGTCTAACCCTCACCCTAAGAGCCTGAGTCTAACCCTAACCCTAAGAGCCTGAGTCTAACCCTCACCCTAAGAGCCTGAGTCTAACCCTAACCCTAAGAGCCTGAGTCTAACCCTAACCCTAAGAGCCTGAGTCTAACCCTCACCCTAAGAGCCTGAGTCTAACCCTAACCCTAAGAGCCTGAGTCTAACCCTAACCCTAAGAGCCTGAGTCTAACCCTAACCCGAAGAGCCTGAGTCTAACCCTAACCCGAAGAGCCTGAGTCTAACATTAACCCTAAGATCCTGAGTCTAACCCTAACCCTAAGAGCCTGAGTCTAACCCTAACCCGAAGAGCCTGAGTCTAACCCTCACCCTAAGAGCCTGAGTCTAACCCTAACCCGAAGAGCCTGAGTCTAACCCTAACCCGAAGAGCCTGAGTCTAACCCTCACCCTAAGAGCCTGAGTCTAACCCTAACCCGAAGAGCCTGAGTCTAACCCTAACCCTAAGAGCCTGAGTCTAACCCTAACCCTAAGAGCCTGAGTCTAACCCTCACCCTAAGAGCCTGAGTCTAACCCTCACCCTAAGAGCCTGAGTCTAACCCTAACCCTAAGAGCCTGAGTCTAACCCTAACCCTAAGAGCCTGAGTCTAACCCTCACCCTAAGAGCCTGAGTTTAACCCTAACCCTAAGAGCCTGAGTCTAACCCTAACCCTAAGAGCCTGAGTCTAACCCTCACCCTAAGAGCCTGAGTCTAACCCTAACCCTAAGAGCCTGAGTCTAACCCTAACCCGAAGAGCCTGAGTCTAACCCTAACCCTAAGAGCCTGAGTCTAACCCTAACCCTAAGAGCCTGAGTCTAACCCTAACCCGAAGAGCCTGAGTGTAACCCTAACCCGAAGAGCCTGAGTCTAACCCTAACCCTAAGAGCCTGAGTCTAACCCTAACCCTAAGAGCCTGAGTCTAACCCTAACCCTAAGAGCCTGAGTTTAACCCTAACCCTAAGAGCCTGAGTCTAACCCTAACCCTAAGAGCCTGAGTCTAACCCTAACCCTAAGAGCCTGAGTCTAACCCTAACCCTAAGAGCCTGAGTCTAACCCTAACCCGAAGAGCCTGAGTCTAACCCTAACCCGAAGAGCCTGAGTCTAACCCTCGCCCTAAGAGCCTGAGTCTAACCCTAGCCCTAAGAGCCTGAGTCTAACCCTAACCCTAAGAGCCTGAGTCTAACCCTCACCCTAAGAGCCTGAGTCTAACCCTAACCCTAAGAGCCTGAGTCTAACCCTAACCCTAAGAGCCTGAGTCTAACCCTAACCCGAAGAGCCTGAGTCTAACCCTAACCCGAAGAGCCTGAGTCTAACCCTCGCCCTAAGAGCCTGAGTCTAACCCTAACCCTAAGAGCCTGAGTCTAACCCTAACCCTAAGAGCCTGAGTCTAACCCTCACCCTAAGAGCCTGAGTCTAACCCTAACCCTAAGAGCCTGAGTCTAACCCTAACCCTAAGAGCCTGAGTCTAACCCTAACCCTAAGAGCCTGAGTCTAACCCTCACCCTAAGAGCCTGAGTCTAACCCTAACCCTAAGAGCCTGAGTCTAACCCTCACCCTAAGAGCCTGAGTCTAACCCTAACCCTAAGAGCCTGAGTCTAACCCTAACCCTAAGAGCCTGAGTCTAACCCTCACCCTAAGAGCCTGAGTCTAACCCTAACCCTAAGAGCCTGAGTCTAACCCTAACCCTAAGAGCCTGAGTCTAACCCTAACCCGAAGAGCCTGAGTCTAACCCTAACCCGAAGAGCCTGAGTCTAACATTAACCCTAAGATCCTGAGTCTAACCCTAACCCTAAAAGCCTGAGTCTAACCCTCACCCGAAGAGCCTGAGTCTAACCCTCACCCTAAGAGCCTGAGTCTAACCCTAACCCTAAGAGCCTGAGTCTAACCCTAACCCGAAGAGCCTGAGTCTAACCCTAACCCTAAGAGCCTGAGTCTAACCCTAACCCTAAGAGCCTGCGTCTAACCCTAACCCTAAGAGCCTGAGTCTAACCCTCACCCTAAGAGCCTGAGTCGAACCCTAACCCGAAGAGCCTGAGTGTAACCCTAACCCTAAGAGCCTGAGTCTAACCCTAACCCTAAGAGCCTGAGTCTAACCCTCACCCTAAGAGCCTGAGTCTAACCCTCACCCTAAGAGCCTGAGTCTAACTCTAACCCTAAGAGCCTGAGTTTAACCCTAACCCTAAGAGCCTGAGTCTAACCCTAACCCTAAGAGCCTGAGTCTAACCCTCACCCTAAGAGCCTGAGTCGAACCCTAACCCTAAAAGCCTGAGTCTAACCGTCACCCGAAGAGCCTGAGTCTAACCCTCACCCTAAGAGCCTGAGTCTAACCCTCACCCTAAGAGCCTGAGTCTAACCCTAACCCTAAGAGCCTGAGTCTAACCCTAACCCTAAGAGCCTGAGTCTAACCCTAACCCGAAGAGCCTGAGTCTAACCCTCACCCTAAGAGCCTGAGTCTAACCCTAACCCTAAGAGCCTGAGTCTAACCCTAACCCTAAGAGCCTGAGTCTAACCCTCACCCTAAGAGCCTGAGTCTAACCCTAACCCTAAGAGCCTGAGTCTAACCCTCACCCTAAGAGCCTGAGTCTAACCCTCACCCTAAGAGCCTGAGTCTAACCCTAACCCGAAGAGCCTGAGTCTAACCCTCACCCTAAGAGCCTGAGTCTAACCCTAACCCGAAGAGCCTGAGTCTAACCCTAACCCGAAGAGCCTGAGTCTAACCCTAACCCTAAGAGCCTGAGTCTAACCCTAACCCGAAGAGCCTGAGTCTAACCCTAACCCGAAGAGCCTGAGTCTAACCCTAACCCTAAGAGCCTGAGTCTAACCCTCACCCTAAGAGCCTGAGTCTAACCCTAACCCTAAGAGCCTGAGTCTAACCCTAACCCTAAGAGCCTGAGTCTAACCCTAACCCTAAGAGCCTGAGTCTAACCCTAACCCTAAGAGCCTGAGTCTAACCCTAACCCTAAGAGCCTGAGTCTAACCCTCACCCTAAGAGCCTGAGTCTAACCCTCACCCTAAGAGCCTGAGTCTAACCCTAACCCTAAGAGCCTGAGTCTAACCCTAACCCTAAGAGCCTGAGTCTAACCCTCACCCTAAGAGCCTGAGTCTAACCCTCACCCTAAGAGCCTGAGTCTAACCCTAACCCGAAGAGCCTGAGTCTAACCCTAACCCTAAGAGCCTGAGTCTAACCCTAACCCTAAGAGCCTGAGTCTAACCCTAACCCTAAGAGCCTGAGTCTAACCCTAACCCTAAGAGCCTGAGTCTAACCCTCACCCGAAGAGCCTGAGTCTAACCCGCACCCTAAGAGCCTGAGTCTAACCCTAACCCTAAGAGCCTGAGTCTAACCCTAACCCGAAGAGCCTGAGTCTAACCCTCACCCTAAGAGCCTGAGTCTAACCCTAACCCGAAGAGCCTGAGTCTAACCCTAACCCGAAGAGCCTGAGTCTAACCCTCACCCTAAGAGCCTGAGTCTAACCCTAACCCGAAGAGCCTGAGTCTAACCCTAACCCTAAGAGCCTGAGTCTAACCCTAACCCTAAGAGCCTGAGTCTAACCCTCACCCTAAGAGCCTGAGTCTAACCCTCACCCTAAGAGCCTGAGTCTAACCCTAACCCTAAGAGCCTGAGTCTAACCCTAACCCTAAGAGCCTGAGTCTAACCCTCACCCTAAGAGCCTGAGTTTAACCCTAACCCTAAGAGCCTGAGTCTAACCCTAACCCTAAGAGCCTGAGTCTAACCCTCACCCTAAGAGCCTGAGTCTAACCCTAACCCTAAGAGCCTGAGTCTAACCCTAACCCGAAGAGCCTGAGTCTAACCCTAACCCTAAGAGCCTGAGTCTAACCCTAACCCTAAGAGCCTGAGTCTAACCCTAACCCGAAGAGCCTGAGTGTAACCCTAACCCGAAGAGCCTGAGTCTAACCCTAACCCTAAGAGCCTGAGTCTAACCCTAACCCTAAGAGCCTGAGTCTAACCCTAACCCTAAGAGCCTGAGTTTAACCCTAACCCTAAGAGCCTGAGTCTAACCCTAACCCTAAGAGCCTGAGTCTAACCCTAACCCTAAGAGCCTGAGTCTAACCCTAACCCTAAGAGCCTGAGTCTAACCCTAACCCGAAGAGCCTGAGTCTAACCCTAACCCGAAGAGCCTGAGTCTAACCCTCGCCCTAAGAGCCTGAGTCTAACCCTAACCCTAAGAGCCTGAGTCTAACCCTAACCCTAAGAGCCTGAGTCTAACCCTCACCCTAAGAGCCTGAGTCTAACCCTAACCCTAAGAGCCTGAGTCTAACCCTAACCCTAAGAGCCTGAGTCTAACCCTAACCCTAAGAGCCTGAGTCTAACCCTCACCCTAAGAGCCTGAGTCTAACCCTAACCCTAAGAGCCTGAGTCTAACCCTCACCCTAAGAGCCTGAGTCTAACCCTAACCCTAAGAGCCTGAGTCTAACCCTAACCCTAAGAGCCTGAGTCTAACCCTCACCCTAAGAGCCTGAGTCTAACCCTAACCCTAAGAGCCTGAGTCTAACCCTAACCCTAAGAGCCTGAGTCTAACCCTAACCCGAAGAGCCTGAGTCTAACCCTAACCCGAAGAGCCTGAGTCTAACATTAACCCTAAGATCCTGAGTCTAACCCTAACCCTAAAAGCCTGAGTCTAACCCTCACCCGAAGAGCCTGAGTCTAACCCTCACCCTAAGAGCCTGAGTCTAACCCTAACCCTAAGAGCCTGAGTCTAACCCTAACCCGAAGAGCCTGAGTCTAACCCTAACCCTAAGAGCCTGAGTCTAACCCTAACCCTAAGAGCCTGCGTCTAACCCTAACCCTAAGAGCCTGAGTCTAACCCTCACCCTAAGAGCCTGAGTCGAACCCTAACCCGAAGAGCCTGAGTGTAACCCTAACCCTAAGAGCCTGAGTCTAACCCTAACCCTAAGAGCCTGAGTCTAACCCTCACCCTAAGAGCCTGAGTCTAACCCTCACCCTAAGAGCCTGAGTCTAACCCTAACCCGAAGAGCCTGAGTCTAACCCTAACCCTAAGAGCCTGAGTCTAACCCTAACCCGAAGAGCCTGAGTCTAACCCTAACCCGAAGAGCCTGAGTCTAACCCTAACCCGAAGAGCCTGAGTCTAACCCTAACCCGAAGAGCCTGAGTCTAACCCTCACCCTAAGAGCCTGAGTCTAACCCTAACCCGAAGAGCCTGAGTCTAACCCTAACCCTAAGAGCCTGAGTCTAACCCTAACCCTAAGAGCCTGAGTCTAACCCTCACCCTAAGAGCCTGAGTCTAACCCTAACCCTAAGAGCCTGAGTCTAACCCTAACCCTAAGAGCCTGAGTCTAACCCTAACCCTAAGAGCCTGAGTTTAACCCTAACCCTAAGAGCCTGAGTCTAACCCTCACCCGAAGAGCCTGAGTCTAACCCTAACCCTAAGAGCCTGAGTCTAACCCTCACCCTAAGAGCCTGAGTCTAACCCTCACCCTAAGAGCCTGAGTCTAACCCTAACCCTAAGAGCCTGAGTCTAACCCTAACCCTAAGAGCCTGAGTCTAACCCTAACCCTAAGAGCCTGAGTCTAACCCTAACCCTAAGAGCCTGAGTCTAACCCTCACCCGAAGAGCCTGAGTCTAACCCTAACCCTAAGAGCCTGAGTCTAACTCTAACCCTAAGAGCCTGAGTTTAACCCTAACCCTAAGAGCCTGAGTCTAACCCTAACCCTAAGAGCCTGAGTCTAACCCTCACCCTAAGAGCCTGAGTCGAACCCTAACCCTAAAAGCCTGAGTCTAACCGTCACCCGAAGAGCCTGAGTCTAACCCTCACCCTAAGAGCCTGAGTCTAACCCTCACCCTAAGAGCCTGAGTCTAACCCTAACCCTAAGAGCCTGAGTCTAACCCTAACCCTAAGAGCCTGAGTCTAACCCTAACCCGAAGAGCCTGAGTCTAACCCTCACCCTAAGAGCCTGAGTCTAACCCTAACCCTAAGAGCCTGAGTCTAACCCTAACCCTAAGAGCCTGAGTCTAACCCTCACCCTAAGAGCCTGAGTCTAACCCTAACCCTAAGAGCCTGAGTCTAACCCTCACCCTAAGAGCCTGAGTCTAACCCTCACCCTAAGAGCCTGAGTCTAACCCTAACCCGAAGAGCCTGAGTCTAACCCTCACCCTAAGAGCCTGAGTCTAACCCTAACCCGAAGAGCCTGAGTCTAACCCTAACCCGAAGAGCCTGAGTCTAACCCTAACCCTAAGAGCCTGAGTCTAACCCTAACCCGAAGAGCCTGAGTCTAACCCTAACCCGAAGAGCCTGAGTCTAACCCTAACCCTAAGAGCCTGAGTCTAACCCTCACCCTAAGAGCCTGAGTCTAACCCTAACCCTAAGAGCCTGAGTCTAACCCTAACCCTAAGAGCCTGAGTCTAACCCTAACCCTAAGAGCCTGAGTCTAACCCTAACCCTAAGAGCCTGAGTCTAACCCTAACCCTAAGAGCCTGAGTCTAACCCTCACCCTAAGAGCCTGAGTCTAACCCTCACCCTAAGAGCCTGAGTCTAACCCTAACCCTAAGAGCCTGAGTCTAACCCTAACCCTAAGAGCCTGAGTCTAACCCTCACCCTAAGAGCCTGAGTCTAACCCTCACCCTAAGAGCCTGAGTCTAACCCTAACCCGAAGAGCCTGAGTCTAACCCTAACCCTAAGAGCCTGAGTCTAACCCTAACCCTAAGAGCCTGAGTCTAACCCTAACCCTAAGAGCCTGAGTCTAACCCTAACCCTAAGAGCCTGAGTCTAACCCTCACCCGAAGAGCCTGAGTCTAACCCGCACCCTAAGAGCCTGAGTCTAACCCTAACCCTAAGAGCCTGAGTCTAACCCTAACCCGAAGAGCCTGAGTCTAACCCTCACCCTAAGAGCCTGAGTCTAACCCTAACCCGAAGAGCCTGAGTCTAACCCTAACCCGAAGAGCCTGAGTCTAACCCTCACCCTAAGAGCCTGAGTCTAACCCTAACCCGAAGAGCCTGAGTCTAACCCTAACCCTAAGAGCCTGAGTCTAACCCTAACCCTAAGAGCCTGAGTCTAACCCTCACCCTAAGAGCCTGAGTCTAACCCTCACCCTAAGAGCCTGAGTCTAACCCTAACCCTAAGAGCCTGAGTCTAACCCTAACCCTAAGAGCCTGAGTCTAACCCTCACCCCAAGAGCCTGAGTTTAACCCTAACCCTAAGAGCCTGAGTCTAACCCTAACCCTAAGAGCCTGAGTCTAACCCTCACCCTAAGAGCCTGAGTCTAACCCTAACCCTAAGAGCCTGAGTCTAACCCTAACCCGAAGAGCCTGAGTCTAACCCTAACCCTAAGAGCCTGAGTCTAACCCTAACCCTAAGAGCCTGAGTCTAACCCTAACCCGAAGAGCCTGAGTGTAACCCTAACCCGAAGAGCCTGAGTCTAACCCTAACCCTAAGAGCCTGAGTCTAACCCTAACCCTAAGAGCCTGAGTCTAACCCTAACCCTAAGAGCCTGAGTTTAACCCTAACCCTAAGAGCCTGAGTCTAACCCTAACCCTAAGAGCCTGAGTCTAACCCTAACCCTAAGAGCCTGAGTCTAACCCTAACCCTAAGAGCCTGCGTCTAACCCTAACCCTAAGAGCCTGAGTCTAACCCTCACCCTAAGAGCCTGAGTCGAACCCTAACCCTAAGAGCCTGAGTCTAACCCTAACCCGAAGAGACTGAGTCTAACCCTCACCCTAAGAGCCTGAGTCTAACCCTAACCCGAAGAGCCTGAGTCTAACCCTAACCCTAAGAGCCTGAGTCTAACCCTCACCCTAAGAGCCTGAGTCTAACCCTCACCCTAAGAGCCTGAGTCTAACCCTAACCCGAAGAGCCTGAGTCTAACCCTCACCCTAAGAGCCTGAGTCTAACCCTCACCCTAAGAGCCTGAGTCTTACCCTAACCCTAAGAGCCTGAGTCTAACCCTCACCCTAAGAGCCTGAGTCTAACCCTAACCCTAAGAGCCTGAGTCTAACCCTAACCCGAAGAGCCTGAGTCTAACCCTCACCCTAAGAGCCAGAGTCTAACCCTAACCCTAAGAGCCTGAGTCTAACCCTCACCCTAAGAGCCTGAGTCGAACCCTAACCCGAAGAGCCTGAGTCTAACCCTCACCCTAAGAGCCTGAGTCTAACCCTAACCCTAAGAGCCTGAGTCTAACCCTAACCCTAAGAGCCTGAGTCTAACCCTAACCCGAAGAGCCTGAGTTTAACCCTAACACTAAGAGCCTGAGTCTAACCCTCACCCTAAGAGCCTGAGTCTAACCCTAACCCTAAGAGCCTGAGTCTAACCCTAACCCGAAGAGCCTGAGTCTAACCCTCACCCTAAGAGCCTGAGTCTAACCCTAACCCTAAGAGCCTGAGTCTAACCCTCACCCTAAGAGCCTGAGTCTAACCCTAACCCTAAGAGCCTGAGTCTAACCCTAACCCTAAGAGCCTGAGTCTAACCCTAACCCGAAGAGCCTGAGTCTAACCCTAACCCGAAGAGCCTGAGTCTAACCCTAACCCTAAGAGCCTGAGTCTAACCCTAACCCGAAGAGCCTGAGTCTAACCCTAACCCGAAGAGCCTGAGTCTAACCCTCACCCTAAGAGCCTGAGTCTAACCCTCACCCTAAGAGCCTGAGTCTAACCCTAACCCGAAGAGCCTGAGTCTAACCCTAACCCTAAGAGCCTGAGTCTAACCCTAACCCGAAGAGCCTGAGTCTAACCCTAACCCGAAGAGCCTGAGTCTAACCCTAACCCTAAGAGCCTGAGTCTAACCCTAACCCGAAGAGACTGAGTCTAACCCTAACCCGAAGAGCCTGAGTCTAACCCTCACCCTAAGAGCCTGAGTCTAACCCTAACCCGAAGAGCCTGAGTCTAACCCTAACCCTAAGAGCCTGAGTCTAACCCTAACCCTAAGAGCCTGAGTCTAACCCTCACCCTAAGAGCCTGAGTCTAACCCTCACCCGAAGAGCCTGAGTCTAACCCTAACCCTAAGAGCCTGAGTCTAACCCTAACCCTAAGAGCCTGAGTCTAACCCTAACCCGAAGAGACTGAGTCTAACCCTAACCCGAAGAGCCTGAGTCTAACCCTCACCCTAAGAGCCTGAGTCTAACCCTAACCCGAAGAGCCTGAGTCTAACCCTAACCCTAAGAGCCTGAGTCTAACCCTAACCCTAAGAGCCTGAGTCTAACCCTAACCCTAAGAGCCTGAGTCTAACCCTCACCCGAAGAGCCTGAGTCTAACCCTAACCCTAAGAGCCTGAGTCTAACTCTAACCCTAAGAGCCTGAGTTTAACCCTAACCCTAAGAGCCTGAGTCTAACCCTAACCCTAAGAGCCTGAGTCTAACCCTAACCCTAAGAGCCTGAGTCTAACCCTAACCCTAAGAGCCTGAGTCTAACCCTAACCCGAAGAGCCTGAGTCTAACCCTAACCCTAAGAGCCTGAGTCTAACCCTAACCCGAAGAGACTGAGTCTAACCCTCACCCTAAGAGCCTGAGTCTAACCCTAACCCGAAGAGCCTGAGTCTAACCCTAACCCTAAGAGCCTGAGTCTAACCCTCACCCTAAGAGCCTGAGTCTAACCCTCACCCTAAGAGCCTGAGTCTAACCCTAACCCGAAGAGCCTGAGTCTAACCCTCACCCTAAGAGCCTGAGTCTAACCCTCACCCTAAGAGCCTGAGTCTTACCCTAACCCTAAGAGCCTGAGTCTAACCCTCACCCTAAGAGCCTGAGTCTAACCCTAACCCTAAGAGCCTGAGTCTAACCCTAACCCTAAGAGCCTGAGTCTAACCCTCACCCTAAGAGCCTGAGTCTAACCCTAACCCTAAGAGCCTGAGTCTAACCCTAACCCTAAGAGCCTGAGTCGAACCCTAACCCGAAGAGCCTGAGTCTAACCCTCACCCTAAGAGCCTGAGTCTAACCCTAACCCTAAGAGCCTGAGTCTAACCCTAACCCGAAGAGCCTGAGTCTAACCCTAACCCGAAGAGACTGAGTCTAACCCTAACACTAAGAGCCTGAGTCTAACCCTCACCCTAAGAGCCTGAGTCTAACCCTAACCCTAAGAGCCTGAGTCTAACCCTAACCCGAAGAGCCTGAGTCTAACCCTCACCCTAAGAGCCTGAGTCTAACCCTCACCCTAAGAGCCTGAGTCTAACCCTCACCCTAAGAGCCTGAGTCTAACCCTAACCCTAAGAGCCTGAGTCTAACCCTAACCCTAAGAGCCTGAGTCTAACCCTCACCCTAAGAGCCTGAGTCTAACCCTAACCCTAAGAGCCTGAGTCTAACCCTAACCCTAAGAGCCTGAGTCTAACCCTCACCCTAAGAGCCTGAGTCTAACCCTCACCCTAAGAGCCTGAGTCTAACCCTAACCCTAAGAGCCTGAGTCTAACCCTAACCCGAAGAGCCTGAGTCTAACCCTAACCCTAAGAGCCTGAGTCTAACCCTAACCCTAAGAGCCTGAGTCTAACCCTAACCCTAAGAGCCTGCGTCTAACCCTAACCCTAAGAGCCTGAGTCTAACCCTCACCCTAAGAGCCTGAGTCGAACCCTAACCCGAAGAGCCTGAGTCTAACCCTAACCCGAAGAGCCTGAGTCTAACCCTAACCCTAAGAGCCTGAGTCTAACCCTAACCCTAAGAGCCTGAGTCTAACCCTCACCCTAAGAGCCTGAGTCTAACCCTAACCCTAAGAGCCTGAGTCTAACCCTAACCCTAAGAGCCTGAGTCTAACCCTAACCCTAAGAGCCTGAGTCTAACCCTAACCCTAAGAGCCTGAGTCTAACCCGCACCCTAAGAGCCTGAGTCTAACCCTAACCCTAAGAGCCTGAGTCTAACCCTAACCCTAAGAGCCTGAGTCTAACCCTAACCCTAAGAGCCTGAGTCTAACCCTCACCCGAAGAGCCTGAGTCTAACCCTAACCCTAAGAGCCTGAGTCTAACCCTCACCCTAAGAGCCTGAGTCTAACCCTAACCCGAAGAGCCTGAGTCTAACCCTAACCCGAAGAGCCTGAGTCTAACCCTCACCCTAAGAGCCTGAGTCTAACCCTCACCCTAAGAGCCTGAGTCTTACCCTAACCCTAAGAGCCTGAGTCTAACCCTAACCGGAAGAGCCTGAGTCTAACCCTAACCCTAAGAGCCTGAGTCGAACCCTAACCCGAAGAGCCTGAGTCTAACCCTCACCCTAAGAGCCTGAGTCTAACCCTAACCCTAAGAGCCTGAGTCTAACCCTAACCCGAAGAGCCTGAGTCTAACCCTAACCCGAAGAGACTGAGTCTAACCCTAACACTAAGAGCCTGAGTCTAACCCTCACCCTAAGAGCCTGAGTCTAACCCTAACCCTAAGAGCCTGAGTCTAACCCTAACCCGAAGAGCCTGAGTCTAACCCTCACCCTAAGAGCCTGAGTCTAACCCTCACCCTAAGAGCCTGAGTCTAACCCTCACCCTAAGAGCCTGAGTCTAACCCTAACCCTAAGAGCCTGAGTCTAACCCTAACCCTAAGAGCCTGAGTCTAACCCTCACCCTAAGAGCCTGAGTCTAACCCTAACCCTAAGAGCCTGAGTCTAACCCTAACCCTAAGAGCCTGAGTCTAACCCTCACCCTAAGAGCCTGAGTCTAACCCTCACCCTAAGAGCCTGAGTCTAACCCTAACCCTAAGAGCCTGAGTCTAACCCTAACCCGAAGAGCCTGAGTCTAACCCTAACCCTAAGAGCCTGAGTCTAACCCTAACCCTAAGAGCCTGAGTCTAACCCTAACCCTAAGAGCCTGCGTCTAACCCTAACCCTAAGAGCCTGAGTCTAACCCTCACCCTAAGAGCCTGAGTCGAACCCTAACCCGAAGAGCCTGAGTCTAACCCTAACCCGAAGAGCCTGAGTCTAACCCTAACCCTAAGAGCCTGAGTCTAACCCTAACCCTAAGAGCCTGAGTCTAACCCTAACCCTAAGAGCCTGAGTCTAACCCTAACCCTAAGAGCCTGAGTCTAACCCTCACCCTAAGAGCCTGAGTCTAACCCTAACCCTAAGAGCCTGAGTCTAACCCTAACCCTAAGAGCCTGAGTCTAACCCTAACCCTAAGAGCCTGAGTCTAACCCTAACCCTAAGAGCCTGAGTCTAACCCGCACCCTAAGAGCCTGAGTCTAACCCTAACCCTAAGAGCCTGAGTCTAACCCTAACCCTAAGAGCCTGAGTCTAACCCTAACCCTAAGAGCCTGAGTCTAACCCTCACCCGAAGAGCCTGAGTCTAACCCTAACCCTAAGAGCCTGAGTCTAACCCTCACCCTAAGAGCCTGAGTCTAACCCTAACCCGAAGAGCCTGAGTCTAACCCTAACCCGAAGAGCCTGAGTCTAACCCTCACCCTAAGAGCCTGAGTCTAACCCTCACCCTAAGAGCCTGAGTCTTACCCTAACCCTAAGAGCCTGAGTCTAACCCTAACCGGAAGAGCCTGAGTCTAACCCTAACCCTAAGAGCCTGAGTCTAACCCTAACCCTAAGAGCCTGAGTCTAACCCTCACCCTAAGAGCCTGAGTCGAACCCTAACCCGAAGAGCCTGAGTCTAACCCTCACCCTAAGAGCCTGAGTCTAACCCTCACCCTAAGAGCCTGAGTCTTACCCTAACCCTAAGAGCCTGAGTCTAACCCTAACCCTAAGAGCCTGAGTCTAACCCTAACCCGAAGAGACTGAGTCTAACCCTAACACTAAGAGCCTGAGTCTAACCCTCACCCTAAGAGCCTGAGTCTAACCCTAACCCTAAGAGCCTGAGTCTAACCCTAACCCGAAGAGCCTGAGTCTAACCCTCACCCTAAGAGCCTGAGTCTAACCCTCACCCTAAGAGCCTGAGTCTAACCCTCACCCTAAGAGCCTGAGTCTAACCCTAACCCTAAGAGCCTGAGTCTAACCCTAACCCTAAGAGCCTGAGTCTAACCCTCACCCTAAGAGCCTGAGTCTAACCCTAACCCTAAGAGCCTGAGTCTAACCCTAACCCTAAGAGCCTGAGTCTAACCCTCACCCTAAGAGCCTGAGTCTAACCCTCACCCTAAGAGCCTGAGTCTAACCCTAACCCTAAGAGCCTGAGTCTAACCCTAACCCGAAGAGCCTGAGTCTAACCCTAACCCTAAGAGCCTGAGTCTAACCCTAACCCTAAGAGCCTGAGTCTAACCCTAACCCTAAGAGCCTGCGTCTAACCCTAACCCTAAGAGCCTGAGTCTAACCCTCACCCTAAGAGCCTGAGTCGAACCCTAACCCGAAGAGCCTGAGTCTAACCCTAACCCGAAGAGCCTGAGTCTAACCCTAACCCTAAGAGCCTGAGTCTAACCCTAACCCTAAGAGCCTGAGTCTAACCCTAACCCTAAGAGCCTGAGTCTAACCCTAACCCTAAGAGCCTGAGTCTAACCCTCACCCTAAGAGCCTGAGTCTAACCCTAACCCTAAGAGCCTGAGTCTAACCCTAACCCTAAGAGCCTGAGTCTAACCCTAACCCTAAGAGCCTGAGTCTAACCCTAACCCTAAGAGCCTGAGTCTAACCCGCACCCTAAGAGCCTGAGTCTAACCCTAACCCTAAGAGCCTGAGTCTAACCCTAACCCTAAGAGCCTGAGTCTAACCCTAACCCTAAGAGCCTGAGTCTAACCCTCACCCGAAGAGCCTGAGTCTAACCCTAACCCTAAGAGCCTGAGTCTAACCCTCACCCTAAGAGCCTGAGTCTAACCCTAACCCGAAGAGCCTGAGTCTAACCCTAACCCGAAGAGCCTGAGTCTAACCCTCACCCTAAGAGCCTGAGTCTAACCCTCACCCTAAGAGCCTGAGTCTTACCCTAACCCTAAGAGCCTGAGTCTAACCCTAACCGGAAGAGCCTGAGTCTAACCCTAACCCTAAGAGCCTGAGTCTAACCCTAACCCTAAGAGCCTGAGTCTAACCCTCACCCTAAGAGCCTGAGTCGAACCCTAACCCGAAGAGCCTGAGTCTAACCCTCACCCTAAGAGCCTGAGTCTAACCCTCACCCTAAGAGCCTGAGTCTTACCCTAACCCTAAGAGCCTGAGTCTAACCCTAACCCGAAGAGCCTGAGTCTAACCCTAACCCTAAGAGCCTGAGTCTAACCCTAACCGGAAGAGCCTGAGTCTAACCCTCACCCTAAGAGCCTGAGTCGAACCCTAACCCGAAGAGCCTGAGTCTAACCCTCACCCTAAGAGCCTGAGTCTAACCCTAACCCTAAGAGCCTGAGTCTAACCCTAACCCGAAGAGCCTGAGTCTAACCCTAACCCGAAGAGCCTGAGTCTAACCCTCACCCTAAGAGCCTGAGTCTAACCCTCACCCTAAGAGCCTGAGTCTAACCCTAACCCGAAGAGCCTGAGTCTAACCCTAACCCTAAGAGCCTGAGTCTAACCCTAACCCGAAGAGCCTGAGTCTAACCCTAACCCGAAGAGCCTGAGTCTAACCCTAACCCTAAGAGCCTGAGTCTAACCCTAACCCGAAGAGACTGAGTCTAACCCTAACCCGAAGAGCCTGAGTCTAACCCTCACCCTAAGAGCCTGAGTCTAACCCTAACCCGAAGAGCCTGAGTCTAACCCTAACCCTAAGAGCCTGAGTCTAACCCTAACCCTAAGAGCCTGAGTCTAACCCTCACCCTAAGAGCCTGAGTCTAACCCTAACCCTAAGAGCCTGAGTCTAACCCTAACCCTAAGAGCCTGAGTCTAACCCTAACCCTAAGAGCCTGAGTCTAACCCTCACCCTAAGAGCCTGAGTCTAACCCTAACCCTAAGAGCCTGAGTCTAACCCTAACCCGAAGAGCCTGAGTCTAACCCTAACCCTAAGAGCCTGAGTCTAACCCTAACCCTAAGAGCCTGAGTCTAACCCTAACCCTAAGAGCCTGCGTCTAACCCTAACCCTAAGAGCCTGAGTCTAACCCTCACCCTAAGAGCCTGAGTCGAACCCTAACCCGAAGAGCCTGAGTGTAACCCTAACCCTAAGAGCCTGAGTCTAACCCTAACCCTAAGAGCCTGAGTCTAACCCTAACCCTAAGAGCCTGAGTCTAACCCTAACCCTAAGAGCCTGAGTCTAACCCTCACCCTAAGAGCCTGAGTCTAACCCTAACCCTAAGAGCCTGAGTCTAACCCTAACCCTAAGAGCCTGAGTCTAACCCTAACCCTAAGAGCCTGAGTCTAACCCTAACCCTAAGAGCCTGAGTCTAACCCTCACCCTAAGAGCCTGAGTCTAACCCGCACCCTAAGAGCCTGAGTCTAACCCTAACCCTAAGAGCCTGAGTCTAACCCTAACCCTAAGAGCCTGAGTCTAACCCTAACCCTAAGAGCCTGAGTCTAACCCTCACCCGAAGAGCCTGAGTCTAACCCTAACCCTAAGAGCCTGAGTCTAACCCTCACCCTAAGAGCCTGAGTCTAACCCTCACCCTAAGAGCCTGAGTCTAACCCTAACCCGAAGAGCCTGAGTCTAACCCTCACCCTAAGAGCCTGAGTCTAACCCTCACCCTAAGAGCCTGAGTCTTACCCTAACCCTAAGAGCCTGAGTCTAACCCTAACCGGAAGAGCCTGAGTCTAACCCTAACCCTAAGAGCCTGAGTTTAACCCTAACCCTAAGAGCCTGAGTCTAACCCTAACCCTAAGAGCCTGAGTCTAACCATAACCCTAAGAGCCTGAGTCTAACCCTCACCCTAAGAGCCTGAGTCTAACCCTAACCCGAAGAGCCTGAGTCTAACCCTAACCCTAAGAGCCTGAGTCTAACCCTAACCCGAAGAGACTGAGTCTAACCCTCACCCTAAGAGCCTGAGTCTAACCCTAACCCGAAGAGCCTGAGTCTAACCCTAACCCTAAGAGCCTGAGTCTAACCCTAACCCTAAGAGCCTGAGTCTAACCCTAACCCTAAGAGCCTGAGTCTAACCCTCACCCGAAGAGCCTGAGTCTAACCCTAACCCTAAGAGCCTGAGTCTAACCCTCACCCTAAGAGCCTGAGTCTAACCCTCACCCTAAGAGCCTGAGTCTAACCCTAACCCGAAGAGCCTGAGTCTAACCCTCACCCTAAGAGCCTGAGTCTAACCCTCACCCTAAGAGCCTGAGTCTAACCCTAACCCTAAGAGCCTGAGTCTAACCCTAACCCTAAGAGCCTGAGTCTAACCCTCACCCTAAGAGCCTGAGTCGAACCCTAACCCTAAGAGCCTGAGTCTAACCCTCACCCTAAGAGCCTGAGTCGAACCCTAACCCTAAGAGCCTGAGTCTAACCCTCACCCTAAGAGCCTGAGTCTAACCCTAACCCTAAGAGCCTGAGTCTAACCCTAACCCTAAGAGCCTGAGTCTAACCCTCACCCTAAGAGCCTGAGTCTAACCCTAACCCTAAGAGCCTGAGTCTAACCCTCACCCTAAGAGCCTGAGTCTAACCCTCACCCTAAGAGCCTGAGTCTAACCCTAACCCGAAGAGCCTGAGTCTAACCCTAACCCGAAGAGCCTGAGTCTAACCCTAACCCGAAGAGCCTGAGTCTAACCCTAACCCGAAGAGCCTGAGTCTAACCCTAACCCGAAGAGCCTGAGTCTAACCCTAACCCTAAGAGCCTGAGTCTAACCCTCACCCTAAGAGCCTGAGTCTAACCCTAACCCGAAGAGCCTGAGTCTAACCCTAACCCTAAGAGCCTGAGTCTAACCCTAACCCTAAGAGCCTGAGTCTAACCATAACCCTAAGAGCCTGAGTCTAACCCTCACCCTAAGAGCCTGAGTCTAACCCTAACCCGAAGAGCCTGAGTCTAACCCTAACCCTAAGAGCCTGAGTCTAACCCTAACCCGAAGAGACTGAGTCTAACCCTCACCCTAAGAGCCTGAGTCTAACCCTAACCCGAAGAGCCTGAGTCTAACCCTAACCCTAAGAGCCTGAGTCTAACCCTCACCCTAAGAGCCTGAGTCTAACCCTCACCCTAAGAGCCTGAGTCTAACCCTAACCCGAAGAGCCTGAGTCTAACCCTCACCCTAAGAGCCTGAGTCTAACCCTCACCCTAAGAGCCTGAGTCTTACCCTAACCCTAAGAGCCTGAGTCTAACCCTCACCCTAAGAGCCTGAGTCTAACCCTAACCCTAAGAGCCTGAGTCTAACCCTAACCCTAAGAGCCTGAGTCTAACCCTCACCCTAAGAGCCAGAGTCTAACCCTAACCCTAAGAGCCTGAGTCTAACCCTCACCCTAAGAGCCTGAGTCGAACCCTAACCCGAAGAGCCTGAGTCTAACCCTCACCCTAAGAGCCTGAGTCTAACCCTAACCCTAAGAGCCTGAGTCTAACCCTAACCCTAAGAGCCTGAGTCTAACCCTAACCCGAAGAGCCTGAGTCTAAGCCTAACCCTAAGAGCCTGAGTCTAACCCTAACCCTAAGAGCCTGCGTCTAACCCTAACCCTAAGAGCCTGAGTCTAACCCTCACCCTAAGAGCCTGAGTCGAACCCTAACCCGAAGAGCCTGAGTGTAACCCTAACCCGAAGAGCCTGAGTCTAACCCTAACCCTAAGAGCCTGAGTCTAACCCTAACCCTAAGAGCCTGAGTCTAACCCTAACCCTAAGAGCCTGAGTCTAACCCTAACCCTAAGAGCCTGAGTCTAACCCTCACCCTAAGAGCCTGAGTCTAACCCGCACCCTAAGAGCCTGAGTCTAACCCTAACCCTAAGAGCCTGAGTCTAACCCTAACCCTAAGAGCCTGAGTCTAACCCTAACCCTAAGAGCCTGAGTCTAACCCTCACCCGAAGAGCCTGAGTCTAACCCTAACCCTAAGAGCCTGAGTCTAACCCTCACCCTAAGAGCCTGAGTCTAACCCTCACCCTAAGAGCCTGAGTCTAACCCTAACCCGAAGAGCCTGAGTCTAACCCTCACCCTAAGAGCCTGAGTCTAACCCTCACCCTAAGAGCCTGAGTCTAACCCTAACCCTAAGAGCCTGAGTCTAACCCTAACCGGAAGAGCCTGAGTCTAACCCTAACCCTAAGAGCCTGAGTCTAACCCTAACCCTAAGAGCCTGAGTCTAACCCTCACCCTAAGAGCCTGAGTCGAACCCTAACCCTAAGAGCCTGAGTCTAACCCTCACCCTAAGAGCCTGAGTCTAACCCTAACCCTAAGAGCCTGAGTCTAACCCTAACCCTAAGAGCCTGAGTCTAACCCTCACCCTAAGAGCCTGAGTCTAACCCTAACCCTAAGAGCCTGAGTCTAACCCTCACCCTAAGAGCCTGAGTCTAACCCTCACCCTAAGAGCCTGAGTCTAACCCTAACCCGAAGAGCCTGAGTCTAACCCTAACCCGAAGAGCCTGAGTCTAACCCTAACCCGAAGAGCCTGAGTCTAACCCTAACCCGAAGAGCCTGAGTCTAACCCTAACCCGAAGAGCCTGAGTCTAACCCTAACCCTAAGAGCCTGAGTCTAACCCTCACCCTAAGAGCCTGAGTCTAACCCTAACCCGAAGAGCCTGAGTCTAACCCTAACCCTAAGAGCCTGAGTCTAACCCTAACCCTAAGAGCCTGAGTCTAACCCTAACCCTAAGAGCCTGAGTCTAACCCTAACCCTAAGAGCCTGAGTCTAACCCAAACCCTAAGAGCCTGAGTCTAACCCTAACCCTAAGAGCCTGAGTCTAACCCTAACCCTAAGAGCCTGAGTCTAACCCTAACCCTAAGAGCCTGAGTCTAACCCTCACCCGAAGAGCCTGAGTCTAACCCTAACCCGAAGAGCCTGAGTCTAACCCTAACCCGAAGAGCCTGAGTCTAACCCTAACCCTAAGAGCCTGAGTCTAACCCTAACCCTAAGAGCCTGAGTCTAACCCTAACCCTAAGAGCCTGCGTCTAACCCTAACCCTAAGAGCCTGAGTCTAACCCTCACCCTAAGAGCCTGAGTCGAACCCTAACCCGAAGAGCCTGAGTCTAACCCAAACCCTAAGAGCCTGAGTCTAACCCTAACCCTAAGAGCCTGAGTCTAACCCTAACCCTAAGAGCCTGAGTCTAACCCTAACCCTAAGAGCCTGAGTCTAACCCTCACCCGAAGAGCCTGAGTCTAACCCTAACCCTAAGAGCCTGAGTCTAACTCTAACCCTAAGAGCCTGAGTTTAACCCTAACCCTAAGAGCCTGAGTCTAACCCTAACCCTAAGAGCCTGAGTCTAACCATAACCCTAAGAGCCTGAGTCTAACCCTAACCCTAAAAGCCTGAGTCTAACCGTCACCCGAAGAGCCTGAGTCTAACCCTCACCCTAAGAGC
Source organism: Falco punctatus (assembly GCF_963210335.1). NCBI lineage: Eukaryota > Metazoa > Chordata > Aves > Falconiformes > Falconidae > Falco > Falco punctatus. The sequence goes on along the minus strand of NW_027660206.1, from coordinate 29,758 downwards.
CTGAGTCTAACCCTAACCCTAAGAGCCTGAGTCTAACCCTAACCCTAAGAGCCTGAGTCTAACCCTAACCCTAAGAGCCTGAGTCTAACCCTAACCCGAAGAGCCTGAGTCTAACCCTCACCCTAAGAGCCTGAGTCTAACCCTAACCCTAAGAGCCTGAGTCTAACCCTAACCCTAAGAGCCTGAGTCTAACCCTCACCCTAAGAGCCTGAGTCTAACCCTAACCCTAAGAGCCTGAGTCTAACCCTCACCCTAAGAGCCTGAGTCTAACCCTCACCCTAAGAGCCTGAGTCTAACCCTAACCCGAAGAGCCTGAGTCTAACCCTCACCCTAAGAGCCTGAGTCTAACCCTAACCCGAAGAGCCTGAGTCTAACCCTAACCCGAAGAGCCTGAGTCTAACCCTCACCCTAAGAGCCTGAGTCTAACCCTAACCCGAAGAGCCTGAGTCTAACCCTAACCCTAAGAGCCTGAGTCTAACCCTAACCCTAAGAGCCTGAGTCTAACCCTCACCCTAAGAGCCTGAGTCTAACCCTAACCCTAAGAGCCTGAGTCTAACCCTAACCCTAAGAGCCTGAGTCTAACCCTAACCCTAAGAGCCTGAGTTTAACCCTAACCCTAAGAGCCTGAGTCTAACCCTAACCCTAAGAGCCTGAGTCTAACCCTAACCCTAAGAGCCTGAGTCTAACCCTAACCCTAAGAGCCTGAGTCTAACCCTCACCCTAAGAGCCTGAGTCTAACCCTCACCCTAAGAGCCTGAGTCTAACCCTCACCCTAAGAGCCTGAGTCTAACCCTAACCCTAAGAGCCTGAGTCTAACCCTTACCCTAAGAGTCTAACCCTAACCCTAACCCTAACCCTAAGAGTCTAACCCTAATCTGAATATAACCCTAACCCTAAGAGTCTAACCCTCACCCTAACCCTAACCCTAAGTGTCTAACCCTAACCCTAACCTTAACCCTAAGAGTCTAACCCTAACCCTAAGAGTCTAACCCTAACCCCAACCCTAACCCTAAGAGTCTAACCCTAACCTTAAGAGTCTAACCCTAACCCTAACTCTAACCCTAAGAGTCTAACCGTAACCCTAACCCTAAGAGTCTAACCCTAACCCTAACCCTAACCCTAAGAGTCTAACCCTAACCCTAACCCTAACCCTAAGAGTCTAACCCTAACCCTAAGAGTCTAACCCTAACCCTAACCCTAACCCTAACCCTAAGAGTCTAACCCTAACCCTAAGAGTCTAACCCTAACCCTAACCCTAACCCTAACCCTAAGAGTCTAACCCTAACCCTAAGAGTCTAACCCTAACCCTAACCCTAACCCTAACCCTAAGAGTCTAACCCTAACCCTAAGAGTCTAACCCTAACCCTAACCCTAACCCTAAACCTAACCCTAAGAGTCTAACCCTAAGAGTCTAACCCTAAGAGTCTAACCCTAACCCTAACAGTCTAACCCTAACCCTAACCCTAAACCCGGCTGAAGTACCCAAGTATATTTCGCTAGATGGCAGCAGCGCTCCACCAACAGAGCCGGCTGCAGTACCCAAATATATTTCGCTAGATGGCAGCAGCGCTCCACCAACAGCGCCGGCTGCAGTACCCAAATATATTTCGCTAGATGGCAGCAGCGCTCCACCAACAGCGCCGGCTGCAGTACCCAAATATATTTCGCTAGATGGCAGCAGCGCTCCACCAACAGCGCCGGCTGCAGTACCCAAATATATTTCGCTAGATGGCAGCAGCGCTCCACCAACAGCGCCGGCTGCAGTACCCAAGTATATTTCGCTAGATGGCAGCAGCGCTCCACCAACCGGGCGGCTGCAGTACCCAAGTATATTTCGCTAGATGGCAGCAGCGCTCCACCAACAGGGCCGGCTGCAGTACCCAAGTATATTTCGCTAGATGGCAGCAGCGCTCCACCAACCGGGCGGCTGCAGTACCCAAGTATATTTCGCTAGATGGCAGCAGCGCTCCACCAACAGGGCCGGCTGCAGTACCCAAGTATATTTCGCTAGATGGCAGCAGCGCTACACCAACCGGGCGGCTGCAGTACCCAATTACATTTCGCTAGATGGCAGCAGCGCTCCATTAACAGCGCCGGCTGCAGTACCCAATTACATTTCGCTAGATGGCAGCAGCGCTCCACAAACCGGGCGGCTGCAGTACCCAAGTATATTTCGCTAGATGGCAGCAGCGCTCCACCAACCGGGCGGCTGCAGTACCCAATTACATTTCGCTAGATGGCAGCAGCGCTCCACCAACCGGGCGGCTGCAGTACCCAATTACATTTCGCTAGATGGCAGCAGCGCTCCACCAAAAGGGCGGCTGCAGTACCCAAGTATATTTCGCTAGATGGCAGCAGAGCTCCACCAACAGCGCCGGCTGCAGTACCCAAATATATTTCGCTAGATGGCAGCAGCGCTCCACCAAAAGGGCGGCTGCAGTACCCAAATATATTTCGCTAGATAACAGCAGCGCTCCACCAACAGGGCCGGCTGCAGTACCCAAATATATTTCGCTAGATGGCAGCAGCGCTCCACCAACCGGGCGGCTGCAATACCCAAGTATATTTCGCTAGATGGCAGCAGCGCTCCACCAACCGGGCGGCTGCAGTACCCAAATATATAGTACTGAGTCTGACCCTAACCCTAAGAGCCTGAGTCTAACCCTAACCCTAAGAGCCTGAGTCTAACCCTCACCCTAAGAGCCTGAGTCTAACCCTAACCCTAAGAGCCTGAGTCTAACCCTAACCCTAAGAGCCTAAGTCTAACCCTTACCCTAAGAGTCTAACCCTAACCCTAACCCTAACCCTAAGAGTCTAACCCTAACCCTGAATATAACCCTAACCCTAAGAGTCTAACCCTCACCCTAACCCTAACCCTAAGTGTCTAACCCTAACCCTAACCCTAACTCTAACCGTAAGAGTCTAACCCTAACTCTAAGAGTCTAACCCTAACCCCAACCCTAACCCTAAGAGTCTAACCCTAACCCTAAGAGTCTAACCCTAACCCTAACTCTAACCCTAAGAGTCTAACCGTAACCCTAACCCTAACCCTAAGAGTCTAACCCTAACCCTAAGAGTCTAACCCTAACCCTAAGAGTCTAACCCTAACCCTAACCCTAACCCTAACCGTAAGAGTCTAACCCTAACCCTAAGAGTCTAACCCTAACCCTAACCCTAACCCTAAGAGTCTAACCCTAACCCTAACCCTAAGAGTCTAACCCTAATCTGAATATAACCCTAACCCTAAGAGTCTAACCCTCACCCTAACCCTAACCCTAAGTGTCTAACCCTAACCCTAACCCTAACCTTAACCCTAAGAGTCTAACCCTAACCCTAAGAGTCTAACCCTAACCCCAACCATAACCCTAAGAGTCTAACCCTAACCTTAAGAGTCTAACCCTAACCCTAACCCTAACCGTAAGAGTCTAACCCTAACCCTAAGAGTCTAACCCTAAGAGTCTAACCCTAACCTAACCCTAACCCTAACCCTAAGAGTCTAACCCTAACCCTAACCCTAACCCTAAGAGTCTAACCCTAACCCTAAGAATCTAACCCTAACCCTAACCCTAACCCTAACCCTAAGAGTCTAACCCTAACCCTGAGTCTAACCCTAACCCTAACCCTAACCCTAAGAGTCTAACCCTAACCCTAAGAGTCTAACCCTAACCCTAACCCTAACCCTAACCCTAACCGTAAGAGTCTAACCCTAACCCTAAGAGTCTAACCCTAAGAGTCTAACCCTAACAGTCTAACCCTAACCCTAACAGTCTAACCCTAACCCTAACCCTAAACCCGGCTGCAGTACCCAAATATATTTCGCTAGATGGCAGCAGCGCTCCACCAACAGCGCCGGCTGCAGTACCCAAGTATATTTCGCTAGATGGCAGCAGCGCTCCACCAACAGCGCCGGCTGCAGTACCCAAATATATTTCGCTAGATGGCAGCAGCGCTCCACCAACAGGGCCGGCTGCAGTACCCAAGTATATTTCGCTAGATGGCAGCAGCGCTCCAACAACCGGGCGGCTGCAGTACCAAGTATATTTCGCTAGATGGCAGCAGCGCTCCACCAACAGGGCCGGCTGCAGTACCCAAGTATATTTCGCTAGATGGCAGCAGCGCTCCACCAACCGGGCGGCTGCAGTACCCAAGTATATTTCGCTAGATGGCAGCAGCGCTCCACCAACAGGGCCGGCTGCAGTACCCAAATATATTTCGCTAGATGGCAGCAGCGCTCCACCAAAAGGGCGGCTGCAGTACCCAAGTATATTTCGCTAGATGGCAGCAGCGCTCCACCAACCGGGCGGCTGCAGTACCCAAGTATATTTCGCTAGATGGCACCAGCGCTCCACCAACAGCGCCGGCTGCAGTACCCAAATATATTTCGCTAGATGGCAGCAGCGCTCCACAAACCGGGCGGCTGCAGTACCCAAGTATATTTCGCTAGATGGCAGCAGCGCTCCACCAACCGGGCGGCTGCAGTACCCAAATATATTTCGCTAGATGGCAGCAGCGCTCCACCAAAAGGGCGGCTGCAGTACCCAAATATATAGTACTGAGTCTGACCCTAACCCTAAGAGCCTGAGTCTAACCCTAACCCTAAGAGCCTGAGTCTAACCCTCACCCTAAGAGCCTGAGTCTAACCCTAACCCTAAGAGCCTGAGTCCAACCCTCACCCTAAGAGCCTGAGTCTAACCCTCACCCTAAGAGCCTGAGTCTAACCCTAACCCTAAGAGCCTGAGTCTAACCCTCACCCTAAGAGCCTGAGTCTAACCCTAACCCTAAGAGCCTGAGTCTAACCCTCACCCTAAGAGCCTGAGTCTAACCCTCACCCTAAGAGCCTGAGTCTAACCCTAACCCGAAGAGCCTGAGTCTAACCCTCACCCTAAGAGCCTGAGTCTAACCCTCACCCTAAGAGCCTGAGTCTTACCCTAACCCTAAGAGCCTGAGTCTAACCCTCACCCTAAGAGCCTGAGTCTAACCCTAACCCTAAGAGCCTGAGTCTAACCCTAACCCTAAGAGCCTGAGTCTAACCCTCACCCTAAGAGCCAGAGTCTAACCCTAACCCTAAGAGCCTGAGTCTAACCCTCACCCTAAGAGCCTGAGTCGAACCCTAACCCGAAGAGCCTGAGTCTAACCCTCACCCTAAGAGCCTGAGTCTAACCCTAACCCTAAGAGCCTGAGTCTAACCCTAACCCTAAGAGCCTGAGTCTAACCCTAACCCGAAGAGCCTGAGTCTAAGCCTAACCCTAAGAGCCTGAGTCTAACCCTAACCCTAAGAGCCTGCGTCTAACCCTAACCCTAAGAGCCTGAGTCTAACCCTCACCCTAAGAGCCTGAGTCGAACCCTAACCCGAAGAGCCTGAGTGTAACCCTAACCCGAAGAGCCTGAGTCTAACCCTAACCCTAAGAGCCTGAGTCTAACCCTAACCCTAAGAGCCTGAGTCTAACCCTAACCCTAAGAGCCTGAGTCTAACCCTAACCCTAAGAGCCTGAGTCTAACCCTCACCCTAAGAGCCTGAGTCTAACCCTAACCCTAAGAGCCTGAGTCTAACCCTAACCCTAAGAGCCTGAGTCTAACCCTAACCCTAAGAGCCTGAGTCTAACCCTCACCCTAAGAGCCTGAGTCTAACCCGCACCCTAAGAGCCTGAGTCTAACCCTAACCCTAAGAGCCTGAGTCTAACCCTAACCCTAAGAGCCTGAGTCTAACCCTAACCCTAAGAGCCTGAGTCTAACCCTCACCCGAAGAGCCTGAGTCTAACCCTAACCCTAAGAGCCTGAGTCTAACCCTCACCCTAAGAGCCTGAGTCTAACCCTCACCCTAAGAGCCTGAGTCTAACCCTAACCCGAAGAGCCTGAGTCTAACCCTCACCCTAAGAGCCTGAGTCTAACCCTCACCCTAAGAGCCTGAGTCTAACCCTAACCCTAAGAGCCTGAGTCTAACCCTAACCGGAAGAGCCTGAGTCTAACCCTAACCCTAAGAGCCTGAGTCTAACCCTAACCCTAAGAGCCTGAGTCTAACCCTCACCCTAAGAGCCTGAGTCGAACCCTAACCCTAAGAGCCTGAGTCTAACCCTCACCCTAAGAGCCTGAGTCTAACCCTAACCCTAAGAGCCTGAGTCTAACCCTAACCCTAAGAGCCTGAGTCTAACCCTCACCCTAAGAGCCTGAGTCTAACCCTAACCCTAAGAGCCTGAGTCTAACCCTCACCCTAAGAGCCTGAGTCTAACCCTCACCCTAAGAGCCTGAGTCTAACCCTAACCCGAAGAGCCTGAGTCTAACCCTAACCCGAAGAGCCTGAGTCTAACCCTAACCCGAAGAGCCTGAGTCTAACCCTAACCCGAAGAGCCTGAGTCTAACCCTAACCCGAAGAGCCTGAGTCTAACCCTAACCCTAAGAGCCTGAGTCTAACCCTCACCCTAAGAGCCTGAGTCTAACCCTAACCCGAAGAGCCTGAGTCTAACCCTAACCCTAAGAGCCTGAGTCTAACCCTAACCCTAAGAGCCTGAGTCTAACCCTAACCCTAAGAGCCTGAGTCTAACCCTAACCCTAAGAGCCTGAGTCTAACCCAAACCCTAAGAGCCTGAGTCTAACCCTAACCCTAAGAGCCTGAGTCTAACCCTAACCCTAAGAGCCTGAGTCTAACCCTAACCCTAAGAGCCTGAGTCTAACCCTAACCCTAAGAGCCTGAGTCTAACCCTCACCCGAAGAGCCTGAGTCTAACCCTAACCCGAAGAGCCTGAGTCTAACCCTAACCCGAAGAGCCTGAGTCTAACCCTAACCCTAAGAGCCTGAGTCTAACCCTAACCCTAAGAGCCTGAGTCTAACCCTAACCCTAAGAGCCTGCGTCTAACCCTAACCCTAAGAGCCTGAGTCTAACCCTCACCCTAAGAGCCTGAGTCGAACCCTAACCCGAAGAGCCTGAGTCTAACCCAAACCCTAAGAGCCTGAGTCTAACCCTAACCCTAAGAGCCTGAGTCTAACCCTAACCCTAAGAGCCTGAGTCTAACCCTAACCCTAAGAGCCTGAGTCTAACCCTCACCCGAAGAGCCTGAGTCTAACCCTAACCCTAAGAGCCTGAGTCTAACTCTAACCCTAAGAGCCTGAGTTTAACCCTAACCCTAAGAGCCTGAGTCTAACCCTAACCCTAAGAGCCTGAGTCTAACCATAACCCTAAGAGCCTGAGTCTAACCCTAACCCTAAAAGCCTGAGTCTAACCGTCACCCGAAGAGCCTGAGTCTAACCCTCACCCTAAGAGCCTGAGTCTAACCCTAACCCTAAGAGCCTGAGTCTAACCCTCACCCTAAGAGCCTGAGTCTAACCCTAACCCTAAGAGCCTGAGTCTAACCCTAACCCGAAGAGCCTGAGTCTAACCCTCACCCTAAGAGCCTGAGTCTAACCCTAACCCTAAGAGCCTGAGTCTAACCCTAACCCTAAGAGCCTGAGTCTAACCCTCACCCTAAGAGCCTGAGTCTAACCCTAACCCTAAGAGCCTGAGTCTAACCCTCACCCTAAGAGCCTGAGTCTAACCCTCACCCTAAGAGCCTGAGTCTAACCCTAACCCGAAGAGCCTGAGTCTAACCCTCACCCTAAGAGCCTGAGTCTAACCCTAACCCGAAGAGCCTGAGTCTAACCCTAACCCGAAGAGCCTGAGTCTAACCCTCACCCTAAGAGCCTGAGTCTAACCCTAACCCGAAGAGCCTGAGTCTAACCCTAACCCTAAGAGCCTGAGTCTAACCCTAACCCTAAGAGCCTGAGTCTAACCCTCACCCTAAGAGCCTGAGTCTAACCCTAACCCTAAGAGCCTGAGTCTAACCCTAACCCTAAGAGCCTGAGTCTAACCCTAACCCTAAGAGCCTGAGTTTAACCCTAACCCTAAGAGCCTGAGTCTAACCCTAACCCTAAGAGCCTGAGTCTAACCCTAACCCTAAGAGCCTGAGTCTAACCCTAACCCTAAGAGCCTGAGTCTAACCCTCACCCTAAGAGCCTGAGTCTAACCCTCACCCTAAGAGCCTGAGTCTAACCCTCACCCTAAGAGCCTGAGTCTAACCCTAACCCTAAGAGCCTGAGTCTAACCCTTACCCTAAGAGTCTAACCCTAACCCTAACCCTAACCCTAAGAGTCTAACCCTAATCTGAATATAACCCTAACCCTAAGAGTCTAACCCTCACCCTAACCCTAACCCTAAGTGTCTAACCCTAACCCTAACCTTAACCCTAAGAGTCTAACCCTAACCCTAAGAGTCTAACCCTAACCCCAACCCTAACCCTAAGAGTCTAACCCTAACCTTAAGAGTCTAACCCTAACCCTAACTCTAACCCTAAGAGTCTAACCGTAACCCTAACCCTAAGAGTCTAACCCTAACCCTAACCCTAACCCTAAGAGTCTAACCCTAACCCTAACCCTAACCCTAAGAGTCTAACCCTAACCCTAAGAGTCTAACCCTAACCCTAACCCTAACCCTAACCCTAAGAGTCTAACCCTAACCCTAAGAGTCTAACCCTAACCCTAACCCTAACCCTAACCCTAAGAGTCTAACCCTAACCCTAAGAGTCTAACCCTAACCCTAACCCTAACCCTAACCCTAAGAGTCTAACCCTAACCCTAAGAGTCTAACCCTAACCCTAACCCTAACCCTAAACCTAACCCTAAGAGTCTAACCCTAAGAGTCTAACCCTAAGAGTCTAACCCTAACCCTAACAGTCTAACCCTAACCCTAACCCTAAACCCGGCTGAAGTACCCAAGTATATTTCGCTAGATGGCAGCAGCGCTCCACCAACAGAGCCGGCTGCAGTACCCAAATATATTTCGCTAGATGGCAGCAGCGCTCCACCAACAGCGCCGGCTGCAGTACCCAAATATATTTCGCTAGATGGCAGCAGCGCTCCACCAACAGCGCCGGCTGCAGTACCCAAATATATTTCGCTAGATGGCAGCAGCGCTCCACCAACAGCGCCGGCTGCAGTACCCAAATATATTTCGCTAGATGGCAGCAGCGCTCCACCAACAGCGCCGGCTGCAGTACCCAAGTATATTTCGCTAGATGGCAGCAGCGCTCCACCAACCGGGCGGCTGCAGTACCCAAGTATATTTCGCTAGATGGCAGCAGCGCTCCACCAACAGGGCCGGCTGCAGTACCCAAGTATATTTCGCTAGATGGCAGCAGCGCTCCACCAACCGGGCGGCTGCAGTACCCAAGTATATTTCGCTAGATGGCAGCAGCGCTCCACCAACAGGGCCGGCTGCAGTACCCAAGTATATTTCGCTAGATGGCAGCAGCGCTACACCAACCGGGCGGCTGCAGTACCCAATTACATTTCGCTAGATGGCAGCAGCGCTCCATTAACAGCGCCGGCTGCAGTACCCAATTACATTTCGCTAGATGGCAGCAGCGCTCCACAAACCGGGCGGCTGCAGTACCCAAGTATATTTCGCTAGATGGCAGCAGCGCTCCACCAACCGGGCGGCTGCAGTACCCAATTACATTTCGCTAGATGGCAGCAGCGCTCCACCAACCGGGCGGCTGCAGTACCCAATTACATTTCGCTAGATGGCAGCAGCGCTCCACCAAAAGGGCGGCTGCAGTACCCAAGTATATTTCGCTAGATGGCAGCAGAGCTCCACCAACAGCGCCGGCTGCAGTACCCAAATATATTTCGCTAGATGGCAGCAGCGCTCCACCAAAAGGGCGGCTGCAGTACCCAAATATATTTCGCTAGATAACAGCAGCGCTCCACCAACAGGGCCGGCTGCAGTACCCAAATATATTTCGCTAGATGGCAGCAGCGCTCCACCAACCGGGCGGCTGCAATACCCAAGTATATTTCGCTAGATGGCAGCAGCGCTCCACCAACCGGGCGGCTGCAGTACCCAAATATATAGTACTGAGTCTGACCCTAACCCTAAGAGCCTGAGTCTAACCCTAACCCTAAGAGCCTGAGTCTAACCCTCACCCTAAGAGCCTGAGTCTAACCCTCACCCTAAGAGCCTGAGTCTAACCCTAACCCTAAGAGCCTGAGTCTAACCCTAACCCTAAGAGCCTAAGTCTAACCCTTACCCTAAGAGTCTAACCCTAACCCTAACCCTAACCCTAAGAGTCTAACCCTAACCCTGAATATAACCCTAACCCTAAGAGTCTAACCCTCACCCTAACCCTAACCCTAAGTGTCTAACCCTAACCCTAACCCTAACTCTAACCGTAAGAGTCTAACCCTAACTCTAAGAGTCTAACCCTAACCCCAACCCTAACCCTAAGAGTCTAACCCTAACCCTAAGAGTCTAACCCTAACCCTAACTCTAACCCTAAGAGTCTAACCGTAACCCTAACCCTAACCCTAAGAGTCTAACCCTAACCCTAAGAGTCTAACCCTAACCCTAAGAGTCTAACCCTAACCCTAACCCTAACCCTAACCGTAAGAGTCTAACCCTAACCCTAAGAGTCTAACCCTAACCCTAACCCTAACCCTAAGAGTCTAACCCTAACCCTAACCCTAAGAGTCTAACCCTAATCTGAATATAACCCTAACCCTAAGAGTCTAACCCTCACCCTAACCCTAACCCTAAGTGTCTAACCCTAACCCTAACCCTAACCTTAACCCTAAGAGTCTAACCCTAACCCTAAGAGTCTAACCCTAACCCCAACCATAACCCTAAGAGTCTAACCCTAACCTTAAGAGTCTAACCCTAACCCTAACCCTAACCGTAAGAGTCTAACCCTAACCCTAAGAGTCTAACCCTAAGAGTCTAACCCTAACCTAACCCTAACCCTAACCCTAAGAGTCTAACCCTAACCCTAACCCTAACCCTAAGAGTCTAACCCTAACCCTAAGAATCTAACCCTAACCCTAACCCTAACCCTAACCCTAAGAGTCTAACCCTAACCCTGAGTCTAACCCTAACCCTAACCCTAACCCTAAGAGTCTAACCCTAACCCTAAGAGTCTAACCCTAACCCTAACCCTAACCCTAACCCTAACCGTAAGAGTCTAACCCTAACCCTAAGAGTCTAACCCTAAGAGTCTAACCCTAACAGTCTAACCCTAACCCTAACAGTCTAACCCTAACCCTAACCCTAAACCCGGCTGCAGTACCCAAATATATTTCGCTAGATGGCAGCAGCGCTCCACCAACAGCGCCGGCTGCAGTACCCAAGTATATTTCGCTAGATGGCAGCAGCGCTCCACCAACAGCGCCGGCTGCAGTACCCAAATATATTTCGCTAGATGGCAGCAGCGCTCCACCAACAGGGCCGGCTGCAGTACCCAAGTATATTTCGCTAGATGGCAGCAGCGCTCCAACAACCGGGCGGCTGCAGTACCAAGTATATTTCGCTAGATGGCAGCAGCGCTCCACCAACAGGGCCGGCTGCAGTACCCAAGTATATTTCGCTAGATGGCAGCAGCGCTCCACCAACCGGGCGGCTGCAGTACCCAAGTATATTTCGCTAGATGGCAGCAGCGCTCCACCAACAGGGCCGGCTGCAGTACCCAAATATATTTCGCTAGATGGCAGCAGCGCTCCACCAAAAGGGCGGCTGCAGTACCCAAGTATATTTCGCTAGATGGCAGCAGCGCTCCACCAACCGGGCGGCTGCAGTACCCAAGTATATTTCGCTAGATGGCAGCAGCGCTCCACCAACAGCGCCGGCTGCAGTACCCAAATATATTTCGCTAGATGGCAGCAGCGCTCCACAAACCGGGCGGCTGCAGTACCCAAGTATATTTCGCTAGATGGCAGCAGCGCTCCACCAACCGGGCGGCTGCAGTACCCAAATATATTTCGCTAGATGGCAGCAGCGCTCCACCAAAAGGGCGGCTGCAGTACCCAAATATATAGTACTGAGTCTGACCCTAACCCTAAGAGCCTGAGTCTAACCCTAACCCTAAGAGCCTGAGTCTAACCCTCACCCTAAGAGCCTGAGTCTAACCCTAACCCTAAGAGCCTGAGTCCAACCCTCACCCTAAGAGCCTGAGTCTAACCCTCACCCTAAGAGCCTGAGTCTAACCCTAACCCTAAGAGCCTGAGTCTAACCCTCACCCTAAGAGCCTGAGTCTAACCCTAACCCTAAGAGCCTAACCCTAACCCTAACCCTAAGAGTCTAACCCTAACCCTAACCCTAACCCTAAGAGTCTAACCCTAAGAGTCTAACCCTAAGAGTCTAACCCTAACCCTAACAGTCTAACCCTAACCCTAACCCTAAACCCGGCTGAAGTACCCAAGTATATTTCGCTAGATGGCAGCAGCGCTCCACCAACAGAGCCGGCTGCAGTACCCAAATATATTTCGCTAGATGGCAGCAGCGCTCCACCAACAGCGCCGGCTGCAGTACCCAAATATATTTCGCTAGATGGCAGCAGCGCTCCACCAACAGCGCCGGCTGCAGTACCCAAATATATTTCGCTAGATGGCAGCAGCGCTCCACCAACAGCGCCGGCTGCAGTACCCAAATATATTTCGCTAGATGGCAGCAGCGCTCCACCAACAGCGCCGGCTGCAGTACCCAAATATATTTCGCTAGATGGCAGCAGCGCTCCACCAACCGGGCGGCTGCAGTACCCAAGTATATTTCGCTAGATGGCAGCAGCGCTCCACCAACAGGGCCGGCTGCAGTACCCAAGTATATTTCGCTAGATGGCAGCAGCGCTCCACCAACCGGGCGGCTGCAGTACCCAAGTATATTTCGCTAGATGGCAGCAGCGCTCCACCAACAGGGCCGGCTGCAGTACCCAATTACATTTCGCTAGATGGCAGCAGCGCTCCATTAACAGCGCCGGCTGCAGTACCCAAATATATTTCGCTAGATGGCAGCAGCGCTCCACAAACCGGGCGGCTGCAGTACCCAAGTATATTTCGCTAGATGGCAGCAGCGCTCCACCAACCGGGCGGCTGCAGTACCCAATTACATTTCGCTAGATGGCAGCAGCGCTCCACCAACCGGGCGGCTGCAGTACCCAATTACATTTCGCTAGACGGCAGCAGCGCTCCACCAAAAGGGCGGCTGCAGTACCCAAGTATATTTCGCTAGATGGCAGCAGAGCTCCACCAACAGCGCCGGCTGCAGTACCCAAATATATTTCGCTAGATGGCAGCAGCGCTCCACCAAAAGGGCGGCTGCAGTACCCAAATATATTTCGCTAGATGGCAGCAGCGCTCCACCAACAGGGCCGGCTGCAGTACCCAAATATATTTCGCTAGACGGCAGCAGCGCTCCACCAACAGCGCCGGCTGCAATACCCAAGTATATTTCGCTAGATGGCAGCAGCGCTCCACCAAAAGGGCGGCTGCAGTACCCAAATATATAGTACTGAGTCTGACCCTAACCCTAAGAGCCTGAGTCTAACCCTAACCCTAAGAGCCTGAGTCTAACCCTCACCCTAAGAGCCTGAGTCTAACCCTAACCCTAAGAGCCTGAGTCTAACCCTAACCCTAAGAGCCTGAGTCTAACCCTCACCCTAAGAGCCTGAGTCTAACCCTCACCCTAAGAGCCTGAGTCTAACCCTAACCCTAAGAGCCTGAGTCTAACCCTAACCCTAAGAGCCTAAGTCTAACCCTTACCCTAAGAGTCTAACCCTAACCCTAACCCTAACCCTAAGAGTCTAACCCTAACCCTGAATATAACCCTAACCCTAAGAGTCTAACCCTCACCCTAACCCTAACCCTAAGAGTCTAACCCTAACCCTAAGAGTCTAACCCTAACCCCAACCCTAACCCTAAGAGTCTAACCCTAACCCTAAGAGTCTAACCCTAACCCTAACTCTAACCCTAAGAGTCTAACCGTAACCCTAACCCTAACCCTAAGAGTCTAACCCTAACCCTAACCCTAACCCTAAGAGTCTAACCCTAACCCTAAGAGTCTAACCCTAACCCTAACCCTAACCCTAACCGTAAGAGTCTAACCCTAACCCTAAGAGTCTAACCCTAACCCTAACCCTAACCCTAAGAGTCTAACCCTAACCCTAACCCTAAGAGTCTAACCCTAATCTGAATATAACCCTAACCCTAAGAGTCTAACCCTCACCCTAACCCTAACCCTAAGTGTCTAACCCTAACCCTAACCCTAACCTTAACCCTAAGAGTCTAACCCTAACCCTAAGAGTCTAACCCTAACCCCAACCCTAACCCTAAGAGTCTAACCCTAACCTTAAGAGTCTAACCCTAACCCTAACTCTAACCCTAAGAGTCTAACCGTAACCCTAACCCTAACCCTAAGAGTCTAACCCTAACCTAACCCTAACCCTAACCCTAAGAGTCTAACCCTAACCCTAACCCTAACCCTAAGAGTCTAACCCTAACCCTAAGAATCTAACCCTAACCCTAACCCTAACCCTAACCCTAAGAGTCTAACCCTAACCCTAAGAGTCTAACCCTAACCCTAACCCTAACCCTAAGAGTCTAACCCTAACCCTAAGAGTCTAACCCTAACCCTAACCCTAACCCTAAACCTAACCGTAAGAGTCTAACCCTAACCCTAAGAGTCTAACCCTAAGAGTCTAACCCTAACAGTCTAACCCTAACCCTAACAGTCTAACCCTAACCCTAACCCTAAACCCGGCTGAAGTACCCAAGTATATTTCGCTAGATGGCAGCAGCGCTCCACAAACAGAGCCGGCTGCAGTACCCAAATATATTTCGCTAGATGGCAGCAGCGCTCCACCAACAGCGCCGGCTGCAGTACCCAAGTATATTTCGCTAGACGGCAGCAGCGCTCCACCAACCGGGCGGCTGCAGTACCCAAGTATATTTCGCTAGATGGCAGCAGCGCTCCACCAACAGGGCCGGCTGCAGTACCCAAATATATTTCGCTAGATGGCAGCAGCGCTCCACCAACCGGGCGGCTGCAGTACCCAAGTATATTTCGCTAGATGGCAGCAGCGCTCCACCAACCGGGCGGCTGCAGTACCCAAGTATATTTCGCTAGATGGCAGCAGCGCTCCACCAACAGCGCCGGCTGCAGTACCCAAATATATTTCGCTAGATGGCAGCAGCGCTCCACAAACCGGGCGGCTGCAGTACCCAAGTATATTTCGCTAGATGGCAGCAGCGCTCCACCAACAGCGCCGGCTGCAGTACCCAAGTATATTTCGCTAGATGGCAGCAGCGCTCCACCAACCGTGCGGCTGCAGTACCCAATTACATTTCGCTAGATGGCAGCAGCGCTCCACCAAAAGGGCGGCTGCAGTACCCAAGTATATTTCGCTAGATGGCAGCAGAGCTCCACCAACAGGGCCGGCTGCAGTACCCAAATATATTTCGCTAGATGGCAGCAGCGCTCCACCAAAAGGGCGGCTGCAGTACCCAAATATATTTCGCTAGATGGCAGCAGCGCTCCACCAACAGGGCCGGCTGCAGTACCCAAGTATATTTCGCTAGATGGCAGCAGCGCTCCACCAACCGGGCGGCTGCAGTACCCAAGTATATTTCGCTAGATGGCAGCAGCGCTACACCAACCGGGCGGCTGCAGTACCCCATTACATTTCGCTAGATGGCAGCAGCGCTCCACCAACCGGGCGGCTGCAGTACCCAAGTATATTTCGCTAGATGGCAGCAGCGCTCCACCAACAGGGCCGGCTGCAGTACCCAAGTATATTTCGCTAGATGGCAGCAGCGCTCCACCAACCGGGCGGCTGCAGTACCCAATTACATTTCGCTAGATGGCAGCAGCGCTCCACCAACCGGGCGGCTGCAGTACCCAAGTATATTTCGCTAGATGGCAGCAGAGCTCCACCAACAGGGCCGGCTGCAGTACCCAAATATATTTCGCTAGATGGCAGCAGCGCTCCACCAACCGGGCGGCTGCAGTACCCAATTACATTTCGCTAGATGGCAGCAGCGCTCCACCAAAAGGGCGGCTGCAGTACCCAAGTATATTTCGCTAGATGGCAGCAGAGCTCCACCAAAAGGGCCGGCTGCAGTATCCAAATATATTTCGCTAGATGGCAGCAGCGCTCCACCAAAAGGGCGGCTGCAGTACCCAATTACATTTCGCTAGATGGCAGCAGCGCTCCACCAACAGGGCCGGCTGCAGTACCCAAATATATTTCGCTAGATGGCAGCAGCGCTCCACCAAGAGCGCCGGCTGCAATACCCAAGTATATTTCGCTAGATGGCAGCAGCGCTCCACCAAAAGGGCGGCTGCAGTACACAAATATATAGTACTGAGTCTGACCCTAACCCTAAGAGCCTGAGTCTAACCCTAACCCTAAGAGCCTGAGTCTAACCCTCACCCTAAGAGCCTGAGTCTAACCCTAACCCTAAGAGCCTGAGTCCAACCCTCACCCTAAGAGCCTGAGTCTAACCCTCACCCTCAGAGCCTGAGTCTAACCCTAACCCTAAGAGCCTGAGTCTAACCCTCACCCTAAGAGCCTGAGTCTAACCCTAACCCTAAGAGCCTAACCCTAACCCTAACCCTAAGAGTCTAACCCTAACCCTAACCCTAACCCTAAGAGTCTAACCCTAAGAGTCTAACCCTAAGAGTCTAACCCTAACCCTAACAGTCTAACCCTAACCCTAACCCTAAACCCGGCTGAAGTACCCAAGTATATTTCGCTAGATGGCAGCAGCGCTCCACCAACAGAGCCGGCTGCAGTACCCAAATATATTTCGCTAGATGGCAGCAGCGCTCCACCAACAGCGCCGGCTGCAGTACCCAAATATATTTCGCTAGATGGCAGCAGCGCTCCACCAAAAGGGCGGCTGCAGTACCCAAATATATTTCGCTAGATGGCAGCAGCGCTCCACCAACAGGGCCGGCTGCAGTTCCCAAATATATTTCGCTAGATGGCAGCAGCGCTCCACCAACAGCGCCGGCTGCAGTACCCAAATATATTTCGCTAGATGGCAGCAGCGCTCCACCAACCG
This sequence comes from Falco punctatus, assembly GCF_963210335.1. Lineage (NCBI taxonomy): Eukaryota > Metazoa > Chordata > Aves > Falconiformes > Falconidae > Falco > Falco punctatus. Next base: position 12,904 of record NW_027660206.1, on the reverse strand, counting down.
GGCGGCTGCAGTACCCAAGTATATTTCGCTAGATGGCAGCAGCGCTCCACCAACAGGGCCGGCTGCAGTACCCAAGTATATTTCGCTAGATGGCAGCAGCGCTCCACCAACCGGGCGGCTGCAGTACCCAATTACATTTCGCTAGATGGCAGCAGCGCTCCACCAACCGGGCGGCTGCAGTACCCAAGTATATTTCGCTAGATGGCAGCAGAGCTCCACCAACAGGGCCGGCTGCAGTACCCAAATATATTTCGCTAGATGGCAGCAGCGCTCCACCAACCGGGCGGCTGCAGTACCCAAGTATATTTCGCTAGATGGCAGCAGCGCTCCACCAACAGGGCCGGCTGCAGTACCCAAGTATATTTCGCTAGATGGCAGCAGCGCTCCACCAACCGGGCGGCTGCAGTACCCAAGTATATTTCGCTAGATGGCAGCAGCGCTCCACCAACAGGGCCGGCTGCAGTACCCAAATATATTTCGCTAGATGGCAGCAGCGCTCCACCAACCGGGCGGCTGCAGTACCCAAGTATATTTCGCTAGATGGCAGCAGCGCTCCACCAACCGGGCGGCTGCAGTACCCAATTACATTTCGCTAGATGGCAGCAGCGCTCCATTAACAGCGCCGGCTGCAGTACCCAAATATATTTCGCTAGATGGCAGCAGCGCTCCACAAACCGGGCGGCTGCAGTACCCAAGTATATTTCGCTAGATGGCAGCAGCGCTCCACCAACCGGGCGGCTGCAGTACCCAATTACATTTCGCTAGATGGCAGCAGCGCTCCACCAACCGGGCGGCTGCAGTACCCAATTACATTTAGCTAGATGGCAGCAGCGCTCCACCAAAAGGGCGGCTGCAGTACCCAAGTATATTTCGCTAGATGGCAGCAGAGCTCCACCAACAGAGCTGGCTGCAGTACCCAAATATATTTCGCTAGATGGCAGCAGCGCTCCACCAAAAGGGCCGGCTGCAGTACCCAAGTATATTTCGCTAGATGGCAGCAGCGCTCCACCAACAGGGCCGGCTGCAGTACCCAAATATATTTCGCTAGATGGCAGCAGCGCTCCACCAACAGCGCCGGCTGCAGTACCCAAGTATATTTCGCTAGATGGCAGCAGCGCTCCACCAAAAGGGCGGCTGCAGTACACAAATATATAGTATTAAATCTGACCCTAACCCTAAGAGCCTGTGTCTAACCCTAACCCTAAGAGCCTGAGTCTAACCCTAACCGTAAGAGCCTGAGTCTAACCCTAACCCTAAGAGCCTGAGTCTAACCCTAACCCTAAGAGCCTAAGTCTAACCCTAACCCTAAGAGTCTAACCCTAACCCTAACCCTAACCCTAAGAGTGTAACCCTAACCCTAACCCTAACCCTAAGAGTCTAACCCTAACCCTAACCCTAAGAGTCTAACCCTAACCCTAAGAGTCTAACCCTAACCCTAACCCTAACCCTAAGAGTCTAACCCTAACCCTAAGAGTCTAACCCTAACCCTAACCCTAACCCTAACCCTAACCGTAAGAGTCTAACCCTAACCCTAAGAGTCTAACCCTAAGAGTCTAACCCTAACCCTAACCCTAACCCTAACAGTCTAACCCTAACCCTAACCCTAAACCCGGCTGAAGTACCCAAGTATATTTCGCTAGATGGCAGCAGCGCTCCACCAACAGAGCCGACTGCAGTACCCAAATATATTTCGCTAGATGGCAGCAGCGCTCCACAAACAGGGCCGGCTGCAGTACCCAAATATATTTCGCTAGATGGCAGCAGCGCTCCACCAACAGCGCCGGCTGCAGTACCCAAGTATATTTCGCTAGATGGCAGCAGCGCTCCACCAACCGGGCGGCTGCAGTACCCAAGTATATTTCGCTAGATGGCAGCAGCGCTCCACCAACAGGGCCGGCTGCAGTACCCAAATATATTTCGCTAGATGGCAGCAGCGCTCCACCAACCGGGCGGCTGCAGTACCCAAGTATATTTCGCTAGATGGCAGCAGCGCTCCACCAACAGCGCCGGCTGCAGTACCCAAGTATATTTCGCTAGATGGCAGCAGCGCTCCACCAAAAGGGCGGCTGCAGTACACAAATATATAGTATTAAATCTGACCCTAACCCTAAGAGCCTGTGTCTAACCCTAACCCTAAGAGCCTGAGTCTAACCCTAACCGTAAGAGCCTGAGTCTAACCCTAACCCTAAGAGCCTAAGTCTAACCCTAACCCTAAGAGTCTAACCCTAACCCTAACCCTAACCCTAAGAGTGTAACCCTAACCCTAACCCTAACCCTAACCCTAAGAGTCTAACCCTAACCCTAACCCTAACCCTAAGAGTCTAACCCTAACCCTAACCCTAACCCTAAGAGTCTAACCCTAACCCTAAGAGTCTAACCCTAACCCTAACCTTAACCCTAACCCTAAGAGTCTAACCCTAACCCTAAGAGTCTAACCCTAACCCTAACCCTAACCCTAAGAGTCTAACCCTAACCCTAAGAGTCTAACCCTAACCCTAACCCTAACCCTAACCCTAACCGTAAGAGTCTAACCCTAACCCTAAGAGTCTAACCCTAAGAGTCTAACCCTAACCCTAACCCTAACCCTAACAGTCTAACCCTAACCCTAACCCTAAACCCGGCTGAAGTACCCAAGTATATTTCGCTAGATGGCAGCAGCGCTCCACCAACAGAGCCGACTGCAGTACCCAAATATATTTCGCTAGATGGCAGCAGCGCTCCACAAACAGGGCCGGCTGCAGTACCCAAATATATTTCTCTAGATGGCAGCAGCGCTCCACCAACAGCGCCGGCTGCAGTACCCAAGTATATTTCGCTAGATGGCAGCAGCGCTCCACCAACCGGGCGGCTGCAGTACCCAAGTATATTTCGCTAGATGGCAGCAGCGCTCCACCAACAGGGCCGGCTGCAGTACCCAAGTATATTTCGCTAGATGGCAGCAGCGCTCCACCAACCGGGCGGCTGCAGTACCCAAGTATATTTCGCTAGATGGCAGCAGCGCTCCACCAACAGGGCCGGCTGCAGTACCCAAATATATTTCGCTAGATGGCAGCAGCGCTCCACCAACCGGGCGGCTGCAGTACCCAAGTATATTTCGCTAGATGGCAGCAGCGCTCCACCAAAAGGGCGGCTGCAGTACCCAAGTATATTTCGCTAGATGGCAGCAGCGCTCCACCAACAGGGCCGGCTGCAGTACCCAAATATATTTCGCTAGATGGCAGCAGCGCTCCACCAACCGGGCGGCTGCAGTACCCAAGTATATTTCGCTAGATGGCAGCAGCGCTCCACCAACAGCGCCGGCTGCAGTACCCAAGTATATTTCGCTAGATGGCAGCAGCGCTCCACCAACCGGGCGGCTGCAGTACCCAATTACATTTCGCTAGATGGCAGCAGCGCTCCACCAAAAGGGCGGCTGCAGTACCCAAGTATATTTCGCTAGATGGCAGCAGAGCTCCACCAACCGGGCGGCTGCAGTACCCAAATATATTTCGCTAGATGGCAGCAGCGCTCCACCAAAAGGGCGGCTGCAGTACCCAAATATATTTCGCTAGATGGCAGCAGCGCTCCACCAACAGGGCCGGCTGCAGTACCCAAGTATATTTCGCTAGATGGCAGCAGCGCTCCACCAACCGGGCGGCTGCAGTACCCAAGTATATTTCGCTAGATGGCAGCAGCGCTACACCAACCGGGCGGCTGCAGTACCCCATTACATTTCGCTAGATGGCAGCAGCGCTCCACCAACCGGGCGGCTGCAGTACCCAAGTATATTTCGCTAGATGGCAGCAGCGCTCCACCAACAGAGCCGGCTGCAGTACCCAAATATATTTCGCTAGATGGCAGCAGCGCTCCACCAACAGCGCCGGCTGCAGTACCCAAATATATTTCGCTAGATGGCAGCAGCGCTCCACAAACCGGGCGGCTGCAGTACCCAAGTATATTTCGCTAGATGGCAGCAGCGCTCCACCAAAAGGGCGGCTGCAGTACCCAATTATATTTCGCTAGATGGCAGCAGCGCTCCACCAACAGGGCCGGCTGCAGTACCCAAATATATTTCGCTAGATGGCAGCAGCGCTCCACCAACAGCGCCGGCTGCAATACCCAAGTATATTTCGCTAGATGGCAGCAGCGCTCCACCAAAAGGGCGGCTGCAGTACCCAAATATATAGTACTGAGTCTGACCCTAACCCTAAGAGCCTGATTCTAACCCTAACCCTAAGAGCCTGAGTCTAACCCTCACCCTAAGAGCCTGAGACTAACCCTCACCCTAAGAGCCTGAGTCTAACCCTAACCCTAAGAGCCTAAGTCTAACCCTTACCCTAAGAGTCTAACCCTAACCCTAACCCTAACCCTAAGAGTCTAACCCTAACCCTGAATATAACCCTAACCCTAAGAGTCTAACCCTCACCCTAACCCTAACCCTAAGTGTCTAACCCTAACCCTAACCCTAACTCTAACCCTAAGAGTCTAACCCTAACCCTAAGAGTCTAACCCTAACCCCAACCCTAACCCTGAGTCTAACCCTAACCCTAAGAGTCTAACCCTAACCCTAACTCTAACCCTAGAGTCTAACCGTAACCCTAACCCTAACCCTAAGAGTCTAACCCTAACCCTAACCCTAACCCTAAGAGTCTAACCCTAACCCTAAGAGTCTAACCCTAACCCTAACCCTAACCCTAACCCTAAGAGTCTAACCCTAACCCTAAGAGTCTAACCCTAACCCTAACCCTAACCCTAACCCTAAGAGTCTAACCCTAACCCTAAGAGTCTAACCCTAACCCTAACCCTAAGAGTCTAACCCTAACCCTAAGAGTCTAACCCTAACTCTAACCCTAACCCTAACCCTAAGAGTCTAACCCTAACCCTAAGAGTCTAACCCTAACCCTAACCCTAACCCTAACCCTAACCGTAAGAGTCTAACCCTACCCCTAAGAGTCTAACCCTAAGAGTCTAACCCTAAAAGTCTAACCCTAACCCTAACAGTCTAACCCTAACCCTAACCCTAAACCCGGCTGAAGTACCCAAGTATATTTCGCTAGATGGCAGCAGCGCTCCACCAACAGAGCCGGCTGCAGTACCCAAATATATTTCGCTAGATGGCAGCAGCGCTCCACCAACAGCGCCGGCTGCAGTACCCAAATATATTTCGCTAGATGGCAGCAGCGCTCCACCAACAGCGCCGGCTGCAGTACCCAAGTATATTTCGCTAGATGGCAGCAGCGCTCCACCAACCGGGCGGCTGCAGTACCCAAGTATATTTCGCTAGATGGCAGCAGCGCTCCACCAACAGGGCCGGCTGCAGTACCCAAGTATATTTCGCTAGATGGCAGCAGCGCTCCACCAACCGGGCGGCTGCAGTACCCAAGTATATTTCGCTAGATGGCAGCAGCGCTCCACCAACCGGGCGGCTGCAGTACCCAATTACATTTCGCTAGATGGCAGCAGCGCTCCACCAACCGGGCCGGCTGCAGTACCCAAATATATTTCGCTAGATGGCAGCAGCGCTCCACAAACCGGGCGGCTGCAGTACCCAAGTATATTTCGCTAGATGGCAGCAGCGCTCCACCAACAGGGCCGGCTGCAGTACCCAAGTATATTTCGCTAGATGGCAGCAGCGCTCCACCAACAGGGCCGGCTGCAGTACCCAAGTATATTTCGCTAGATGGCAGCAGCGCTCCACCAACCGGGCGGCTGCAGTACCCAAGTATATTTCGCTAGATGGCAGCAGCGCTCCACCAACAGGGCCGGCTGCAGTACCCAAATATATTTCGCTAGATGGCAGCAGCGCTCCACCAAAAGGGCGGCTGCAGTACCCAAGTATATATCGCTAGATGGCAGCAGCGCTCCACCAACAGGGCCGGCTGCAGTACCCAAATATATTTCGCTAGATGGCAGCAGCGCTCCACCAAGAGCGCCGGCTGCAATACCCAAGTATATTTCGCTAGATGGCAGCAGCGCTCCACCAAAAGGGCGGCTGCAGTACCCAAATATATAGTACTGAGTCTGACCCTAACCCTAAGAGCCTGAGTCTAACCCTAACCCTAAGAGCCTGAGTCTAACCCTCACCCTAAGAGCCTGAGTCTAACCCTAACCCTAAGAGCCTGAGTCTAACCCTCACCCTAAGAGCCTGAGTCTAACCCTAACCCTAAGAGCCTGAGTCTAACCCTCACCCTAAGAGCCTGAGTCTAACCCTAACCCTAAGAGCCTAACCCTAACCCTAACCCTAAGAGTCTAACCCTAACCCTAACCCTAACCCTAAGAGTCTAACCCTAACCCTGAATATAACCCTAACCCTAAGAGTCTAACCCTCACCCTAACCCTAACCCTAAGAGTCTAACCCTAACCCTAACCCTAAGAGTCTAACCCTAACCCTAAGAGTCTAACCCTAACCCTAACCCTAAGAGTCTAACCCTAACCCTAAGAGTCTAACCCTAACCCTAACCCTAACCCTAACCGTAAGAGTCTAACCCTAACCCTAAGAGTCTAACCCTAACCCTAAGAGCCTGAGTCTAACCCTAACCCTAAGAGCCTGAGTCTAACCCTCACCCTAAGAGCCTGAGTCTAACCCTAACCCTAAGAGCCTGAGTCTAACCCTCACCCTAAGAGCCTGAGTCTAACCCTAACCCTAAGAGCCTAACCCTAACCCTAACCCTAAGAGTCTAACCCTAACCCTAACCCTAACCCTAAGAGTCTAACCCTAACCCTGAATATAACCCTAACCCTAAGAGTCTAACCCTCACCCTAACCCTAACCCTAAGAGTCTAACCCTAACCCTAACCCTAAGAGTCTAACCCTAACCCTAAGAGTCTAACCCTAACCCTAACCCTAAGAGTCTAACCCTAACCCTAAGAGTCTAACCCTAACCCTAACCCTAACCCTAACCCTAAGAGTCTAACCCTAACCCTAAGAGTCTAACCCTAACCCTAACCCTAACCCTAACCGTAAGAGTCTAACCCTAACCCTAAGAGTCTAACCCTAAGAGTCTAACCCTAAGAGTCTAACCCTAACCCTAACAGTCTAACCCTAACCCTAACCCTAAACCCGGCTGAAGTACCCAAATATATTTCGCTAGATGGCAGCAGCGCTCCACCAACAGGGCGGCTGCAGTACCCAATTACATTTCGCTAGATGGCAGCAGCGCTCCACCAAAAGGCCGGCTGCAGTACCCAATTATATTTCGCTAGATGGCAGCAGAGCTCCACCAACAGAGCTGGCTGCAGTACCCAAATATATTTCGCTAGATGGCAGCAGCGCTCCACCAAAAGGGCGGCTGCAGTACCCAAATATATTTCGCTAGATGGCAGCAGCGCTCCACCAACAGGGCCGGCTGCAGTACCCAAATATATTTCGCTAGATGGCAGCAGCGCTCCACCAACAGCGCCGGCTGCAGTACCCAAGTATATTTCGCTAGATGGCAGCAGCGTTCCACCAAAAGGGCGGCTGCAGTACACAAATATATAGTACTAAATCTGACCCTAACCCTAAGAGCCTGTGTCTAACCCTAACCCTAAGAGCCTGAGTCTAACCCTAACCGTAAGAGCCTGAGTCTAACCCTAACCCTAAGAGCCTGAGTCTAACCCTAACCCTAAGAGCCTAAGTCTAACCCTAACCCTAAGAGTCTAACCCTAACCCTAACCCTAACCCTAAGAGTGTAACCCTAACCCTAACCCTAACCCTAAGAGTCTAACCCTAACCCTAACCCTAACCCTAAGAGTCTAACCCTAACCCTAAGAGTCTAACCCTAACCCTAACCTTAACCCTAACCCTAAGAGTCTAACCCTAACCCTAAGAGTCTAACCCTAACCCTAACCCTAACCCTAAGAGTCTAACCCTAACCCTAAGAGTCTAACCCTAACCCTAACCCTAACCCTAACCCTAACCGTAAGAGTGTAACCCTAACCCTAAGAGTCTAACCCTAAGAGTCTAACCCTAACCCTAACCCTAACCCTAACAGTCTAACCCTAACCCTAACCCTAAACCCGGCTGAAGTACCCAAGTATATTTCGCTAGATGGCAGCAGCGCTCCACCAACAGAGCCCGCTGCAGTACCCAAATATATTTCGCTAGATGGCAGCAGCGCTCCACAAACAGGGCCGGCTGCAGTACCCAAATATATTTCGCTAGATGGCATCAGCGATCCACCAACAGCGCCGGCTGCAGTACCCAAATATATTTCGCTAGATGGCAGCAGCGCTCCACCAAAAGGGCGGCTGCAGTACCCAAGTATATTTCGCTAGACGGCGGCAGTGCTCAACCAACCGGGCGGCTGCAGTACCAAAGTATATTTCGCTAGATGGCAGCAGCGCTCCACCAACAGCGCCGGCTGCAGTACTCAAGTATATTTCGCTAGATGGCAGCAGCGCTCCACAAAAAGGGTGGCTGCACTACCCAAATATATAGTACTGAGTCTAACCCTAACCCTAAGAGTCTAACCCTAAGAGTCTAACCCTAACCCTAACCCTAACCCTAACAGTCTAACCCTAACCCTAACCCTAAACCCGGCTGCAGTACCCAAATATATTTCGCTAGATGGCAGCAGCGCTCCACCAACAGAGCCGGCTGCAGTACCCAAGTATATTTCGCTAGATGGCAGCAGCGCTCCACCAACAGGGCCGGCTGCAGTACCCAAATATATTTCGCTAGATGGCAGCAGCGCTCCACCAACAGCACCGGCTGCAATACCCAAGTATATTTCGCTAGATGGCAGCAGCGCTCCACCAAAAGGGCGGCTGCAGTACCCAAATATATAGTACTGAGTCTGACCCTAACCCTAAGAGCCTGAGTCTAACCCTAACCCTAAGAGCCTGAGTCTAACCCTCACCCTAAGAGCCTGAGTCTAACCCTAACCCTAAGAGCCTGAGTCTAACCCTCACCCTAAGAGCCTGAGTCTAACCCTCACCCTAAGAGCCTGAGTCTAACCCTAACCCTAAGAGCCTGAGTCTAACCCTAACCCTAAGAGCCTGAGTCTAACCCTAACCCTAAGAGCCTGAGTCTAACCCTAACCCTAAGAGCCTAAGTCTAACCCTTACCCTAAGAGTCTAACCCTAACCCTAACCCTAACCCTAAGAGTCTAACCCTAATCTGAATATAACCCTAACCCTAAGAGTCTAACCCTCACCCTAACCCTAACCCTAAGTGTCTAACCCTAAGAGTCTAACCTTAACCCTAAGAGTCTAACCCTAACCCTAAGAGTCTAACCCTAACCCCAACCCTAACCCTAAGAGTCTAACCCTAACCTTAAGAGTCTAACCCTAACCCTAACTCTAACCCTAAGAGTCTAACCGTAACCCTAACCCTAACCCTAAGAGTCTAACCCTAACCTAACCCTAACCCTAACCCTAAGAGTCTAACCCTAACCCTAACCCTAACCCTAAGAGTCTAACCCTAACCCTAAGAATCTAACCCTAACCCTAACCCTAACCCTAAGAGTCTAACCCTAACCCTAAGAGTCTAACCCTAACCCTAACCCTAACCCTAAGAGTCTAACCCTAACCCTAAGAGTCTAACCCTAACCCTAACCCTAACCCTAACCCTAACCGTAAGAGTCTAACCCTAACCCTAAGAGTCTAACCCTAAGAGTCTAACCCTAACAGTCTAACCCTAACCCTAACAGTCTAACCCTAACCCTAACCCTAAACCCGGCTGAAGTACCCAAGTATATTTCGCTAGATGGCAGCAGCGCTCCACAAACAGCGCCGGCTGCAGTACCCAAATATATTTCGCTAGATGGCAGCAGCGCTCCACCAACAGCGCCGGCTGCAGTACCCAAATATATTTCGCTAGATGGCAGCAGCGCTCCACCAACAGCGCCGGCTGCAGTACCCAAATATATTTCGCTAGATGGCAGCAGCGCTCCACCAACAGCGCCGGCTGCAGTACCCAAATATATTTCGCTAGATGGCAGCAGCGCTCCAACAACCGGGCGGCTGCAGTACCCAAGTATATTTCGCTAGATGGCAGCAGCGCTCCACCAACAGGGCCGGCTGCAGTACCCAAGTATATTTCGCTAGATGGCAGCAGCGCTCCACCAACAGGGCCGGCTGCAGTACCCAAGTATATTTCGCTAGATGGCAGCAGCGCTCCACCAACCGGGCGGCTGCAGTACCCAAGTATATTTCGCTAGATGGCAGCAGCGCTCCACCAACAGGGCCGGCTGCAGTACCCAAATATATTTCGCTAGATGGCAGCAGCGCTCCACCAACCGGGCGGCTGCAGTACCCAAGTATATTTCGCTAGATGGCAGCAGCGCTCCACCAACCGGGCGGCTGCAGTACCCAATTACATTTCGCTAGATGGCAGCAGCGCTCCACCAACCGGGCGGCTGCAGTACCCAAGTATATTTCGCTAGATGGCAGCAGCGCTACACCAACCGGGCGGCTGCAGTACCCAATTACATTTCGCTAGATGGCAGCAGCGCTCCACCAACAGGGCCGGCTGCAGTACCCAAATATATTTCGCTAGATGGCAGCAGAGCTCCACCAACCGGGCGGCTGCAGTACCCAAATATATTTCGCTAGATGGCAGCAGCGCTCCACCAAAAGGGCGGCTGCAGTACCCAAATATATTTCGCTAGATGGCAGCAGCGCTCCACCAACAGGGCCGGCTGCAGTACCCAAGTATATTTCGCTAGATGGCAGCAGCGCTCCACCAACCGGGCGGCTGCAGTACCCAAGTATATTTCGCTAGATGGCAGCAGCGCTACACCAACCGGGCGGCTGCAGTACCCCATTACATTTCGCTAGATGGCAGCAGCGCTCCACCAACCGGGCGGCTGCAGTACCCAAGTATATTTCGCTAGATGGCAGCAGCGCTCCACCAACAGAGCCGGCTGCAGTACCCAAATATATTTCGCTAGATGGCAGCAGCGCTCCACCAACAGCGCCGGCTGCAGTACCCAAATATATTTCGCTAGATGGCAGCAGCGCTCCACCAAAAGGGCGGCTGCAGTACCCAATTATATTTCGCTAGATGGCAGCAGCGCTCCACCAACAGCGCCGGCTGCAGTACCCAAATATATTTCGCTAGATGGCAGCAGCGCTCCACCAACAGCGCCGGCTGCAATACCCAAATATATTTCGCTAGATGGCAGCAGCGCTCCACCAAAAGGGCGGCTGCAGTACCCAAATATATAGTACTGAGTCTGACCCTAACCCTAAGAGCCTGATTCTAACCCTCACCCTAAGAGCCTGAGTCTAACCCTCACCCTAAGAGCCTGAGTCTAACCCTCACCCTAAGAGCCTGAGTCTAACCCTAACCCTAAGAGCCTAAGTCTAACCCTTACCCTAAGAGTCTAACCCTAACCCTAACCCTAACCCTAAGAGTCTAACCCTAACCCTGAATATAACCCTAACCCTAAGAGTCTAACCCTCACCCTAACCCTAACCCTAAGTGTCTAACCCTAACCCTAACCCTAACTCTAACCCTAAGAGTCTAACCCTAACCCTAAGAGTCTAACCCTAACCCCAACCCTAACCCTGAGTCTAACCCTAACCCTAAGAGTCTAACCCTAACCCTAACTCTAACCCTAGAGTCTAACCGTAACCCTAACCCTAACCCTAAGAGTCTAACCCTAACCCTAACCCTAACCCTAAGAGTCTAACCCTAACCCTAAGAGTCTAACCCTAACCCTAACCCTAACCCTAACCCTAAGAGTCTAACCCTAACCCTAAGAGTCTAACCCTAACCCTAACCCTAACCCTAACCCTAAGAGTCTAACCCTAACCCTGAATATAACCCTAACCCTAAGAGTCTAACCCTCACCCTAACCCTAACCCTAAGAGTCTAACCCTAACCCTAACCCTAAGAGTCTAACCCTAACCCTAAGAGTCTAACCCTAACCCTAACCCTAAGAGTCTAACCCTAACCCTAAGAGTCTAACCCTAACCCTAACCCTAACCCTAACCCTAAGAGTCTAACCCTAACCCTAAGAGTCTAACCCTAACCCTAACCCTAACCCTAACCGTAAGAGTCTAACCCTAACCCTAAGAGTCTAACCCTAAGAGTCTAACCCTAAGAGTCTAACCCTAACCCTAACAGTCTAACCCTAACCCTAACCCTAAACCCGGCTGAAGTACCCAAATATATTTCGCTAGATGGCAGCAGCGCTCCACCAACAGGGCGGCTGCAGTACCCAATTACATTTCGCTAGATGGCAGCAGCGCTCCACCAAAAGGCCGGCTGCAGTACCCAATTATATTTCGCTAGATGGCAGCAGAGCTCCACCAACAGAGCTGGCTGCAGTACCCAAATATATTTCGCTAGATGGCAGCAGCGCTCCACCAAAAGGGCGGCTGCAGTACCCAAATATATTTCGCTAGATGGCAGCAGCGCTCCACCAACAGGGCCGGCTGCAGTACCCAAATATATTTCGCTAGATGGCAGCAGCGCTCCACCAACAGCGCCGGCTGCAGTACCCAAGTATATTTCGCTAGATGGCAGCAGCGTTCCACCAAAAGGGCGGCTGCAGTACACAAATATATAGTACTAAATCTGACCCTAACCCTAAGAGCCTGTGTCTAACCCTAACCCTAAGAGCCTGAGTCTAACCCTAACCGTAAGAGCCTGAGTCTAACCCTAACCCTAAGAGCCTGAGTCTAACCCTAACCCTAAGAGCCTAAGTCTAACCCTAACCCTAAGAGTCTAACCCTAACCCTAACCCTAACCCTAAGAGTGTAACCCTAACCCTAACCCTAACCCTAAGAGTCTAACCCTAACCCTAACCCTAACCCTAAGAGTCTAACCCTAACCCTAAGAGTCTAACCCTAACCCTAACCTTAACCCTAACCCTAAGAGTCTAACCCTAACCCTAAGAGTCTAACCCTAACCCTAACCCTAACCCTAAGAGTCTAACCCTAACCCTAAGAGTCTAACCCTAACCCTAACCCTAACCCTAACCCTAACCGTAAGA
>NW_027660207.1:0-70365 GCF_963210335.1 Falco punctatus | reverse complement strand
GCGGTTCCCCATCTCAGCCCAGAGAGCCGGTAGAACAACTTTTGTGGTGTCTTTCAGCTGCCTAGCGGAGCAATGTAAAAACTACCAGAGAACTCCTTGCTGGCACCTTCCCCGGTGGAGTTGTGCACGGGGTGTGTTTGGAACGTTTTTTCACCGGCTTAGTCAAAAAGTCAGCGGTTCCCCATCTCAGCCCAGAGAGCAGGTAGAACAACTTTTGTGGTGTCTTTCAGCTGCCTAGCGGAGCAATGTAAAAACTACCAGAGAACTCCTTGCTGGCACCTTCCCCGGTGGAGTTGTGCACGGGGTGTGTTTGGAACGATTTTTCACCGGCTTAGTCAAAAAGTCAGCGGTTCCCCATCTCAGCCCAGAGAGCCGGTAGAACAACTTTTGTGGTGTCTTTCAGCTGCCTAGCGGAGCAATGTAAAAACTACCAGAGAACTCCTTGCTGGCACCTTCCCCGGTGGAGTTGTGCACGGGGTGTGTTTGGAACGTTTTTTCACCGGCTTAGTCAAAAAGTCAGCGGTTCCCCATCTCAGCCCAGAGAGCCGGTAGAACAACTTTTGTGGTGTCTTTCCGCTGCCTAGCGGAGCAATGTAAAAACTACCAGAGAACTCCTTGCTGGCACCTTCCCCGGTGGAGTTGTGCACGGGGTGTGTTTGGAACGTTTTTTCACCGGCTTAGTCAAAAAGTCAGCGGTTCCCCATCTCAGCCCAGAGAGCAGGTAGAACAACTTTTGTGGTGTCTTTCCGCTGCCTAGCGGAGCAATGTAAAAACTACCAGAGAACTCCTTGCTGGCACCTTCCCCGGTGGAGTTGTGCACGGGGTGTGTTTGGAACGTTTTTTCACCGGCTTAGTCAAAAAGTCAGCGGTTCCCCATCTCAGCCCAGAGAGCACGTAGAACAACTTTTATGGTGTCTTTCAGCTGCCTAGCGGAGCAATGTAAAAACTACCAGAGAACTCCTTGCTGGCACCTTCCCCGGTGGAGTTGTGCACGGGGTGTGTTTGGAACGTTTTTTCACCGGCTTAGTCAAAAAGTCAGCGGTTCCCCATCTCAGCCCAGAGAGCCGGTAGAACAACTTTTGTGGTGTCTTTCCGCTGCCTAGCGGAGCAATGTAAAAACTACCAGAGAACTCCTTGCTGGCACCTTCCCCGGTGGAGTTGTGCACGGGCTGTGTTTGGAACGTTTTTTCACCGGCTTAGTCAAAAAGTCAGCGGTTCCCCATTTCAGCCCAGAGAGCACGTAGAACAACTTTTATGGTGTCTTTCAGCTGCCTAGCGGAGCAATGTAAAAACTACCAGAGAACTCCTTGCTGGCACCTTCCCCGGTGGAGTTGTGCACGGGGTGTGTTTGGAACGTTTTTTCACCGGCTTAGTCAAAAAGTCAGCGGTTCCCCATCTCAGCCCAGAGAGCCGGTAGAACAACTTTTGTGGTGTCTTTCCGCTGCCTAGCGGAGCAATGTAAAAACTACCAGAGAACTCCTTGCTGGCACCTTCCCCGGTGGAGTTGTGCACGGGGTGTGTTTGGAACGTTTTTTCACCGGCTTAGTCAAAAAGTCAGCGGTTCCCCATCTCAGCCCACAGAGCAGGTAGAACAACTTTTGTGGTGTCTTTCAGCTGCCTAGCGGAGCAATGTAAAAACTACCAGAGAACTCCTTGCTGGCACCTTCCTCGGTGGAGTTGTGCACGGGGTGGGTTTGGAACTTTTTTTCACCGGCTTAGTCAAAAACTCAGCGGTTCCCCATCTCAGCCCAGAAAGCAGGTAGAACAACTTTTGTGGTGTCTTTCAGCTGCCTAGCGGAGCAATGTAAAAACTACCAGAGAACTCCTTGCTGGCACCTTCCCCGGTGGAGTTGTGCACGGGGTGTGTTTGGAACGTTTTTTCACCGGCTTAGTCAAAAAGTCAGCGGTTCCCCATCTCAGCCCAGAGAGCAGGTAGAACAACTTTTGTGGTGTCTTTCAGCTGCCTAGCGGAGCAATGTAAAAACTACCAGAGAACTCCTTGCTGGCACCTTCCCCGGTGGAGTTGTGCACGGGGTGTGTTTGGAACGTTTTTTCACCGGCTTAGTCAAAAAGTCAGCGGTTCCCCATCTCAGCCCAGAAAGCCGGTAGAACAACTTTTGTGGTGTCTTTCCGATGCCTAGAGGAGCAATGTAAAAACTACCAGAGAACTCCTTGCTGGCACCTTCCCCGGTGGAGTTGTGCACGGGGTGTGTTTGGAACGTTTTTTTCACCGGCTTAGTCAAAAAGTCAGCGGTTCCCCATCTCAGCCCACAGAGCAGGTAGAACAACTTTTGTGGTGTCTTTCAGCTGCCTAGCGGAGCAATGTAAAAACTACCAGAGAACTCCTTGCTGGCACCTTCCCCGGTGGAGTTGTGCACGGGGTGTGTTTGGAACGTTTTTTCACCGGCTTAGTCAAAAAGTCAGCGGTTCCCCATCTCAGCCCAGAGAGCAGGTAGAACAACTTTTGTGGTGTCTTTCCGCTGCCTAGCGGAGCAATGTAAAAACTACCAGAGAACTCCTTGCTGGCACCTTCCCCGGTGGAGTTGTGCACGGGGTGTGTTTGGAACGTTTTTTCACCGGCTTAGTCAAAAAGTCAGCGGTTCCCCATCTCAGCCCAGAGAGCAGGTAGAACAACTTTTGTGGTGTCTTTCCGATGCCTAGAGGAGCAATGTAAAAACTACCAGAGAACTCCTTGCTGGCACCTTCCCCGGTGGAGTTGTGCACGGGCTGTGTTTGGAACGTTTTTTCACCGGCTTAGTCAAAAAGTCAGCGGTTCCCCATCTCAGCCCAGAAAGCAGGTAGAACAACTTTTGTGGTGTCTTTCCGCTGCCTAGCGGAGCAATGTAAAAACTACCAGAGAACTCCTTGCTGGCACCTTCCCCGGTGGAGTTGTGCACGGGGTGTGTTTGGAACGTTTTTTTCACCGGCTTAGTCAAAAAGTCAGCGGTTCCCCATCTCAGCCCACAGAGCAGGTAGAACAACTTTTGTGGTGTCTTTCCGCTGCCTAGCGGAGCAATGTAAAAACTACCAGAGAACTCCTTGCTGGCACCTTCCCCGGTGGAGTTGTGCACGGGGTGTGTTTGGAACGTTTTTTTCACCGGCTTAGTCAAAAAGTCAGCGGTTCCCCATCTCAGCCCAGAGAGCAGGTAGAACAACTTTTGTGGTGTCTTTCAGCTGCCTAGCGGAGCAATGTAAAAACTACCAGAGAACTCCTTGCTGGCACCTTCCCCGGTGGAGTTGTGCACGGGGTGTGTTTGGAACGTTTTTTCACCGGCTTAGTCAAAAAGTCAGCGGTTCCCCATCTCAGCCCAGAGAGCCGGTAGAACAACTTTTGTGGTGTCTTTCCGCTGCCTAGCGGAGCAATGTAAAAACTACCAGAGAACTACTTGCTGGCACCTTCCCCGGTGGAGTTGTGCACGGGCTGTGTTTGGAACGTTTTTTCACCGGCTTAGTCAAAAAGTCAGCGGTTCCCCATTTCAGCCCAGAGAGCACGTAGAACAACTTTTATGGTGTCTTTCAGCTGCCTAGCGGAGCAATGTAAAAACTACCAGAGAACTCCTTGCTGGCACCTTCCCCGGTGGAGTTGTGCACGGGGTGTGTTTGGAACGTTTTTTCACCGGCTTAGTCAAAAAGTCAGCGGTTCCCCATTTCAGCCCAGAGAGCACGTAGAACAACTTTTATGGTGTCTTTCAGCTGCCTAGCGGAGCAATGTAAAAACTACCAGAGAACTCCTTGCTGGCACCTTCCCCGGTGGAGTTGTGCACGGGCTGTGTTTGGAACGTTTTTTTCACCGGCTTAGTCAAAAAGTCAGCGGTTCCCCATCTCAGCCCAGAGAGCCGGTAGAACAACTTTTGTGGTGTCTTTCCGCTGCCTAGCGGAGCAATGTAAAAACTACCAGAGAACTCCTTGCTGGCACCTTCCCCGGTGGAGTTGTGCACGGGGTGTGTTTGGAACGTTTTTTCACCGGCTTAGTCAAAAAGTCAGCGGTTCCCCATTTCAGCCCAGAGAGCACGTAGAACAACTTTTATGGTGTCTTTCAGCTGCCTAGCGGAGCAATGTAAAAACTACCAGAGAACTCCTTGCTGGCACCTTCCCCGGTGGAGTTGTGCACGGGGTGTGTTTGGAACGTTTTTTCACCGGCTTAGTCAAAAAGTCAGCGGTTCCCCATCTCAGCCCAGAGAGCCGGTAGAACAACTTTTGTGGTGTCTTTCCGCTGCCTAGCGGAGCAATGTAAAAACTACCAGAGAACTCCTTGCTGGCACCTTCCCCGGTGGAGTTGTGCACGGGGTGTGTTTGGAACGTTTTTTCACCGGCTTAGTCAAAAAGTCAGCGGTTCCCCATCTCAGCCCACAGAGCAGGTAGAACAACTTTTGTGGTGTCTTTCAGCTGCCTAGCGGAGCAATGTAAAAACTACCAGAGAACTCCTTGCTGGCACCTTCCTCGGTGGAGTTGTGCACGGGGTGGGTTTGGAACGTTTTTTTCACCGGCTTAGTCAAAAAGTCAGCGGTTCCCCATCTCAGCCCACAGAAAGCAGGTAGAACAACTTTTGTGGTGTCTTTCCGCTGCCTAGCGGAGCAATGTAAAAACTACCAGAGAACTCCTTGCTGGCACCTTCCCCGGTGGAGTTGTGCACGGGCTGTGTTTGGAACGTTTTTTCACCGGCTTAGTCAAAAAGTCAGCGGTTCCCCATTTCAGCCCAGAGAGCACGTAGAACAACTTTTATGGTGTCTTTCAGCTGCCTAGCGGAGCAATGTAAAAACTACCAGAGAACTCCTTGCTGGCACCTTCCCCGGTGGAGTTGTGCACGGGGTGTGTTTGGAACGTTTTTTCACCGGCTTAGTCAAAAAGTCAGCGGTTCCCCATCTCAGCCCAGAGAGCCGGTAGAACAACTTTTGTGGTGTCTTTCCGCTGCCTAGCGGAGCAATGTAAAAACTACCAGAGAACTCCTTGCTGGCACCTTCCCCGGTGGAGTTGTGCACGGGGTGTGTTTGGAACGTTTTTTCACCGGCTTAGTCAAAAAGTCAGCGGTTCCCCATCTCAGCCCACAGAGCAGGTAGAACAACTTTTGTGGTGTCTTTCAGCTGCCTAGCGGAGCAATGTAAAAATTACCAGAGAACTCCTTGCTGGCACCTTCCCCGGTGGAGTTGTGCACGGGGTGTGTTTGGAACGTTTTTTCACCGGCTTAGTCAAAAAGTCAGCGGTTCCCCATCTCAGCCCAGAGAGCCGGTAGAACAACTTTTGTGGTGTCTTTCAGCTGCCTAGCGGAGCAATGTAAAAACTACCAGAGAACTCCTTGCTGGCACCTTCCCCGGTGGAGTTGTGCACGGGGTGTGTTTGGAACGTTTTTTCACCGGCTTAGTCAAAAAGTCAGCGGTTCCCCATCTCAGCCCAGAAAGCCGGTAGAACAACTTTTGTGGTGTCTTTCCGATGCCTAGAGGAGCAATGTAAAAACTACCAGAGAACTCCTTGCTGGCACCTTCCCCGGTGGAGTTGTGCACGGGGTGTGTTTGGAACGTTTTTTCACCGGCTTAGTCAAAAAGTCAGCGGTTCCCCATCTCAGCCCAGAGAGCCGGTAGAACAACTTTTGTGGTGTCTTTCCGCTGCCTAGCAGAGCAATGTAAAAACTACCAGAGAACTCCTTGCTGGCACCTTCCCCGGTGGAGTTGTGCACGGGGTGTGTTTGGAACGTTTTTTCACCGGCTTAGTCAAAAAGTCAGCGGTTCCCCATCTCAGCCCACAGAGCAGGTAGAACAACTTTTGTGGTGTCTTTCCGCTGCCTAGAGGAGCAATGTAAAAACTACCAGAGAACTCCTTGCTGGCACCTTCCCCGGTGGAGTTGTGCACGGGGTGTGTTTGGAACGTTTTTTCACCGGCTTAGTCAAAAAGTCAGCGGTTCCCCATCTCAGCCCAGAGAGCCGGTAGAACAACTTTTGTGGTGTCTTTCAGCTGCCTAGCGGAGCAATGTAAAAACTACCAGAGAACTCCTTGCTGGCACCTTCCCCGGTGGAGTTGTGCACGGGCTGTGTTTGGAACGTTTTTTCACCGGCTTAGTCAAAAAGTCAGCGGTTCCCCATCTCAGCCCAGAAAGCCGGTAGAACAACTTTTGTGGTGTCTTTCCGATGCCTAGAGGAGCAATGTAAAAACTACCAGAGAACTCCTTGCTGGCACCTTCCCCGGTGGAGTTGTGCACGGGCTGTGTTTGGAACGTTTTTTTCACCGGCTTAGTCAAAAAGTCAGCGGTTCCCCATCTCAGCCCACAGAGCAGGTAGAACAACTTTTGTGGTGTCTTTCAGCTGCCTAGCGGAGCAATGTAAAAACTACCAGAGAACTCCTTGCTGGCACCTTCCCCGGTGGAATTGTGCACGGGGTGTGTTTGGAACGTTTTTTCACCGGCTTAGTCAAAAAGTCAGCGGTTCCCCATCTCAGCCCACAGAGCAGGTAGAACAACTTTTGTGGTGTCTTTCCGCTGCCTAGAGGAGCAATGTAAAAACTACCAGAGAACTCCTTGCTGGCACCTTCCCCGGTGGAGTTGTGCACGGGGTGTGTTTGGAACTTTTTTTCACCGGCTTAGTCAAAAACTCAGCGGTTCCCCATCTCAGCCCAGAGAGCAGGTAGAACAACTTTTGTGGTGTCTTTCCGCTGCCTAGCGGAGCAATGTAAAAACTACCAGAGAACTCCTTGCTGGCACCTTCCCCGGTGGAGTTGTGCACGGGGTGTGTTTGGAACGTTTTTTCACCGGCTTAGTCAAAAAGTCAGCGGTTCCCCATCTCAGCCCAGAGAGCAGGTAGAACAACTTTTGTGGTGTCTTTCCACTGCCTAGCGGAGCAATGTAAAAACTACCAGAGAACTCCTTGCTGGCACCTTCCCCGGTGGAGTTGTGCACGGGGTGTGTTTGGAACGTTTTTTCACCGGCTTAGTCAAAAAGTCAGCGGTTCCCCATCTCAGCCCAGAGAGCAGGTAGAACAACTTTTGTGGTGTCTTTCAGCTGCCTAGCGGAGCAATGTAAAAACTACCAGAGAACTCCTTGCTGGCACCTTCCCCGGTGGAATTGTGCACGGGGTGTGTTTGGAACGATTTTTCACCGGCTTAGTCAAAAAGTCAGCGGTTCCCCATCTCAGCCCAGAGAGCAGGTAGAACAACTTTTGTGGTGTCTTTCCACTGCCTAGCGGAGCAATGTAAAAACTACCAGAGAACTCCTTGCTGGCACCTTCCCCGGTGGAGTTGTGCACGGGGTGTGTTTGGAACGTTTTTTCACCGGCTTAGTCAAAAAGTCAGCGGTTCCCCATCTCAGCCCAGAAAGCAGGTAGAACAACTTTTGTGGTGTCTTTCAGCTGCCTAGCGGAGCAATGTAAAAACTACCAGAGAACTCCTTGCTGGCACCTTCCCCGGTGGAGTTGTGCACGGGGTGTGTTTGGAACGTTTTTTCACCGTCTTAGTCAAAAAGTCAGCGGTTCCCCATCTCAGCCCAGAGAGCAGGTAGAACAACTTTTGTGGTGTCTTTCCGCTGCCTAGCGGAGCAATGTAAAAACTACCAGAGAACTCCTTGCTGGCACCTTCCCCGGTGGAGTTGTGCACGGGGTGTGTTTGGAACGTTTTTTCACCGGCTTAGTCAAAAAGTCAGCGGTTCCCCATCTCAGCCCAGAGAGCAGGTAGAACAACTTTTGTGGTGTCTTTCAGCTGCCTAGCGGAGCAATGTAAAAACTACCAGAGAACTCCTTGCTGGCACCTTCCCCGGTGGAGTTGTGCACGGGGTGTGTTTGGAACGTTTTTTCACCGGCTTAGTCAAAAAGTCAGCGGTTCCCCATCTCAGCCCAGAGAGCAGGTAGAACAACTTTTGTGGTGTCTTTCCGCTGCCTAGCGGAGCAATGTAAAAACTACCAGAGAACTCCTTGCTGGCACCTTCCCCGGTGGAGTTGTGCACGGGGTGTGTTTGGAACGTTTTTTCACCGGCTTAGTCAAAAAGTCAGCGGTTCCCCATCTCAGCCCAGAGAGCAGGTAGAACAACTTTTGTGGTGTCTTTCCGCTGCCTAGCGGAGCAATGTAAAAACTACCAGAGAACTCCTTGCTGGCACCTTCCCCGGTGGAGTTGTGCACGGGGTGTGTTTGGAACGTTTTTTCACCGGCTTAGTCAAAAAGTCAGCGGTTCCCCATCTCAGCCCAGAGAGCAGGTAGAACAACTTTTGTGGTGTCTTTCAGCTGCCTAGCGGAGCAATGTAAAAACTACCAGAGAACTCCTTGCTGGCACCTTCCCCGGTGGAGTTGTGCACGGGGTGTGTTTGGAACTTTTTTCACCGGCTTAGTCAAAAAGTCAGCGGTTCCCCATCTCAGCCCAGAGAGCAGGTAGAACAACTTTTGTGGTGTCTTTCCACTGCCTAGCGGAGCAATGTAAAAACTACCAGAGAACTCCTTGCTGGCACCTTCCCCGGTGGAGTTGTGCACGGGGTGTGTTTGGAACGTTTTTTCACCGGCTTAGTCAAAAAGTCAGCGGTTCCCCATCTCAGCCCAGAGAGCAGGTAGAACAACTTTTGTGGTGTCTTTCAGCTGCCTAGCGGAGCAATGTAAAAACTACCAGAGAACTCCTTGCTGGCACCTTCCCCGGTGGAATTGTGCACGGGGTGTGTTTGGAACGTTTTTTCACCGGCTTAGTCAAAAAGTCAGCGGTTCCCCATCTCAGCCCACAGAGCAGGTAGAACAACTTTTGTGGTGTCTTTCCGCTGCCTAGCGGAGCAATGTAAAAACTACCAGAGAACGCCTTGCTGGCACCTTCCCCGGTGGAGTTGTGCACGGGGTGTGTTTGGAACGTTTTTTTCACCGGCTTAGTCAAAAACTCAGCGGTTCCCCATCTCAGCCCAGAGAGCCGGTAGAACAACTTTTGTGGTGTCTTTCCGCTGCCTAGCGGAGCAATGTAAAAACTACCAGAGAACTCCTTGCTGGCACCTTCCCCGGTGGAGTTGTGCACGGGGTGTGTTTGGAACGTTTTTTCACCGGCTTAGTCAAAAAGTCAGCGGTTCCCCATTTCAGCCCAGAGAGCACGTAGAACAACTTTTATGGTGTCTTTCAGCTGCCTAGCGGAGCAATGTAAAAACTACCAGAGAACTCCTTGCTGGCACCTTCCCCGGTGGAGTTGTGCACGGGGTGTGTTTGGAACTTTTTTTCACCGGCTTAGTCAAAAAGTCAGCGGTTCCCCATCTCAGCCCAGAGAGCAGGTAGAACAACTTTTGTGGTGTCTTTCCACTGCCTAGCGGAGCAATGTAAAAACTACCAGAGAACTCCTTGCTGGCACCTTCCCCGGTGGAGTTGTGCACGGGGTGTGTTTGGAACGTTTTTTCACCGGCTTAGTCAAAAAGTCAGCGGTTCCCCATCTCAGCCCAGAGAGCCGGTAGAACAACTTTTGTGGTGTCTTTCCGCTGCCTAGCGGAGCAATGTAAAAACTACCAGAGAACTCCTTGCTGGCACCTTCCCCGGTGGAGTTGTGCACGGGGTGTGTTTGGAACGTTTTTTCACCGGCTTAGTCAAAAAGTCAGCGGTTCCCCATCTCAGCCCAGAGAGCAGGTAGAACAACTTTTGTGGTGTCTTTCCGCTGCCTAGCGGAGCAATGTAAAAACTACCAGAGAACTCCTTGCTGGCACCTTCCCCGGTGGAGTTGTGCACGGGGTGTGTTTGGAACGTTTTTTCACCGGCTTAGTCAAAAAGTCAGCGGTTCCCCATCTCAGCCCAGAGAGCAGGTAGAACAACTTTTGTGGTGTCTTTCCGCTGCCTAGCGGAGCAATGTAAAAACTACCAGAGAACTCCTTGCTGGCACCTTCCCCGGTGGAGTTGTGCACGGGGTGTGTTTGGAACGTTTTTTCACCGGCTTAGTCAAAAAGTCAGCGGTTCCCCATTTCAGCCCAGAGAGCACGTAGAACAACTTTTATGGTGTCTTTCAGCTGCCTAGCGGAGCAATGTAAAAACTACCAGAGAACTCCTTGCTGGCACCTTCCCCGGTGGAGTTGTGCACGGGGTGTGTTTGGAACGTTTTTTCACCGGCTTAGTCAAAAAGTCAGCGGTTCCCCATCTCAGCCCAGAGAGCCGGTAGAACAACTTTTGTGGTGTCTTTCCGCTGCCTAGCGGAGCAATGTAAAAACTACCAGAGAACTCCTTGCTGGCACCTTCCCCGGTGGAGTTGTGCACGGGCTGTGTTTGGAACGTTTTTTCACCGGCTTAGTCAAAAAGTCAGCGGTTCCCCATTTCAGCCCAGAGAGCACGTAGAACAACTTTTATGGTGTCTTTCAGCTGCCTAGCGGAGCAGTGTAAAAACTACCAGAGAACTCCTTGCTGGCACCTTCCCCGGTGGAGTTGTGCACGGGGTGTGTTTGGAACGTTTTTTCACCGGCTTAGTCAAAAAGTCAGCGGTTCCCCATCTCAGCCCAGAGAGCCGGTAGAACAACTTTTGTGGTGTCTTTCCGCTGCCTAGCGGAGCAATGTAAAAACTACCAGAGAACTCCTTGCTGGCACCTTCCCCGGTGGAGTTGTGCACGGGGTGTGTTTGGAACGTTTTTTCACCGGCTTAGTCAAAAAGTCAGCGGTTCCCCATCTCAGCCCACAGAGCAGGTAGAACAACTTTTGTGGTGTCTTTCAGCTGCCTAGCGGAGCAATGTAAAAACTACCAGAGAACTCCTTGCTGGCACCTTCCTCGGTGGAGTTGTGCACGGGGTGGGTTTGGAACGTTTTTTTCACCGGCTTAGTCAAAAAGTCAGCGGTTCCCCATCTCAGCCCAGAAAGCAGGTAGAACAACTTTTGTGGTGTCTTTCAGCTGCCTAGCGGAGCAATGTAAAAACTACCAGAGAACTCCTTGCTGGCACCTTCCCCGGTGGAGTTGTGCACGGGGTGTGTTTGGAACGTTTTTTCACCGGCTTAGTCAAAAAGTCAGCGGTTCCCCATCTCAGCCCAGAGAGCCGGTAGAACAACTTTTGTGGTGTCTTTCAGCTGCCTAGCGGAGCAATGTAAAAACTACCAGAGAACTCCTTGCTGGCACCTTCCCCGGTGGAGTTGTGCACGGGGTGTGTTTGGAACGTTTTTTCACCGGCTTAGTCAAAAAGTCAGCGGTTCCCCATCTCAGCCCAGAAAGCCGGTAGAACAACTTTTGTGGTGTCTTTCCGATGCCTAGAGGAGCAATGTAAAAACTACCAGAGAACTCCTTGCTGGCACCTTCCCCGGTGGAGTTGTGCACGGGGTGTGTTTGGAACGTTTTTTTCACCGGCTTAGTCAAAAAGTCAGCGGTTCCCCATCTCAGCCCACAGAGCAGGTAGAACAACTTTTGTGGTGTCTTTCAGCTGCCTAGCGGAGCAATGTAAAAACTACCAGAGAACTCCTTGCTGGCACCTTCCCCGGTGGAGTTGTGCACGGGGTGTGTTTGGAACGTTTTTTCACCGGCTTAGTCAAAAAGTCAGCGGTTCCCCATCTCAGCCCAGAGAGCAGGTAGAACAACTTTTGTGGTGTCTTTCCGCTGCCTAGCGGAGCAATGTAAAAACTACCAGAGAACTCCTTGCTGGCACCTTCCCCGGTGGAGTTGTGCACGGGGTGTGTTTGGAACGTTTTTTCACCGGCTTAGTCAAAAAGTCAGCGGTTCCCCATCTCAGCCCAGAGAGCAGGTAGAACAACTTTTGTGGTGTCTTTCCGCTGCCTAGCGGAGCAATGTAAAAACTACCAGAGAACTCCTTGCTGGCACCTTCCCCGGTGGAGTTGTGCACGGGGTGTGTTTGGAACGTTTTTTCACCGGCTTAGTCAAAAAGTCAGCGGTTCCCCATCTCAGCCCAGAGAGCAGGTAGAACAACTTTTGTGGTGTCTTTCCGATGCCTAGAGGAGCAATGTAAAAACTACCAGAGAACTCCTTGCTGGCACCTTCCCCGGTGGAGTTGTGCACGGGCTGTGTTTGGAACGTTTTTTCACCGGCTTAGTCAAAAAGTCAGCGGTTCCCCATCTCAGCCCAGAAAGCAGGTAGAACAACTTTTGTGGTGTCTTTCCGCTGCCTAGCGGAGCAATGTAAAAACTACCAGAGAACTCCTTGCTGGCACCTTCCCCGGTGGAGTTGTGCACGGGGTGTGTTTGGAACGTTTTTTTCACCGGCTTAGTCAAAAAGTCAGCGGTTCCCCATCTCAGCCCACAGAGCAGGTAGAACAACTTTTGTGGTGTCTTTCCGCTGCCTAGCGGAGCAATGTAAAAACTACCAGAGAACTCCTTGCTGGCACCTTCCCCGGTGGAGTTGTGCACGGGGTGTGTTTGGAACGTTTTTTTCACCGGCTTAGTCAAAAAGTCAGCGGTTCCCCATCTCAGCCCACAGAGCAGGTAGAACAACTTTTGTGGTGTCTTTCAGCTGCCTAGCGGAGCAATGTAAAAACTACCAGAGAACTCCTTGCTGGCACCTTCCCCGGTGGAGTTGTGCACGGGGTGTGTTTGGAACGTTTTTTCACCGGCTTAGTCAAAAACTCAGCGGTTCCCCATCTCAGCCCAGAGAGCCGGTAGAACAACTTTTGTGGTGTCTTTCCGCTGCCTAGCGGAGCAATGTAAAAACTACCAGAGAACTCCTTGCTGGCACCTTCCCCGGTGGAGTTGTGCACGGGGTGTGTTTGGAACGTTTTTTCACCGGCTTAGTCAAAAAGTCAGCGGTTCCCCATTTCAGCCCAGAGAGCACGTAGAACAACTTTTATGGTGTCTTTCAGCTGCCTAGCGGAGCAATGTAAAAACTACCAGAGAACTCCTTGCTGGCACCTTCCCCGGTGGAGTTGTGCACGGGGTGTGTTTGGAACTTTTTTTCACCGGCTTAGTCAAAAAGTCAGCGGTTCCCCATCTCAGCCCAGAGAGCAGGTAGAACAACTTTTGTGGTGTCTTTCCACTGCCTAGCGGAGCAATGTAAAAACTACCAGAGAACTCCTTGCTGGCACCTTCCCCGGTGGAGTTGTGCACGGGGTGTGTTTGGAACTTTTTTTCACCGGCTTAGTCAAAAAGTCAGCGGTTCCCCATCTCAGCCCAGAGAGCAGGTAGAACAACTTTTGTGGTGTCTTTCCACTGCCTAGCGGAGCAATGTAAAAACTACCAGAGAACTCCTTGCTGGCACCTTCCCCGGTGGAGTTGTGCACGGGGTGTGTTTGGAACGTTTTTTCACCGGCTTAGTCAAAAAGTCAGCGGTTCCCCATCTCAGCCCAGAGAGCCGGTAGAACAACTTTTGTGGTGTCTTTCAGCTGCCTAGCGGAGCAATGTAAAAACTACCAGAGAACTCCTTGCTGGCACCTTCCCCGGTGGAGTTGTGCACGGGCTGTGTTTGGAACGTTTTTTCACCGGCTTAGTCAAAAAGTCAGCGGTTCCCCATCTCAGCCCAGAGAGCAGGTAGAACAACTTTTGTGGTGTCTTTCAGCTGCCTAGCGGAGCAATGTAAAAACTACCAGAGAACTCCTTGCTGGCACCTTCCCCGGTGGAGTTGTGCACGGGGTGTGTTTGGAACGTTTTTTCACCGGCTTAGTCAAAAAGTCAGCGGTTCCCCATCTCAGCCCAGAGAGCAGGTAGAACAACTTTTGTGGTGTCTTTCCGCTGCCTAGCGGAGCAATGTAAAAACTACCAGAGAACTCCTTGCTGGCACCTTCCCCGGTGGAGTTGTGCACGGGGTGTGTTTGGAACGTTTTTTCACCGGCTTAGTCAAAAAGTCAGCGGTTCCCCATTTCAGCCCAGAGAGCACGTAGAACAACTTTTATGGTGTCTTTCAGCTGCCTAGCGGAGCAATGTAAAAACTACCAGAGAACTCCTTGCTGGCACCTTCCCCGGTGGAGTTGTGCACGGGGTGTGTTTGGAACGTTTTTTCACCGGCTTAGTCAAAAAGTCAGCGGTTCCCCATCTCAGCCCAGAGAGCCGGTAGAACAACTTTTGTGGTGTCTTTCCGCTGCCTAGCGGAGCAATGTAAAAACTACCAGAGAACTCCTTGCTGGCACCTTCCCCGGTGGAGTTGTGCACGGGCTGTGTTTGGAACGTTTTTTCACCGGCTTAGTCAAAAAGTCAGCGGTTCCCCATTTCAGCCCAGAGAGCACGTAGAACAACTTTTATGGTGTCTTTCAGCTGCCTAGCGGAGCAATGTAAAAACTACCAGAGAACTCCTTGCTGGCACCTTCCCCGGTGGAGTTGTGCACGGGGTGTGTTTGGAACGTTTTTTCACTGGCTTAGTCAAAAAGTCAGCGGTTCCCCATCTCAGCCCAGAGAGCCGGTAGAACAACTTTTGTGGTGTCTTTCCGCTGCCTAGCGGAGCAATGTAAAAACTACCAGAGAACTCCTTGCTGGCACCTTCCCCGGTGGAGTTGTGCACGGGGTGTGTTTGGAACGTTTTTTCACCGGCTTAGTCAAAAAGTCAGCGGTTCCCCATCTCAGCCCACAGAGCAGGTAGAACAACTTTTGTGGTGTCTTTCAGCTGCCTAGCGGAGCAATGTAAAAACTACCAGAGAACTCCTTGCTGGCACCTTCCTCGGTGGAGTTGTGCACGGGGTGGGTTTGGAACGTTTTTTTCACCGGCTTAGTCAAAAAGTCAGCGGTTCCCCATCTCAGCCCACAGAGCAGGTAGAACAACTTTTGTGGTGTCTTTCAGCTGCCTAGCGGAGCAATGTAAAAACTACCAGAGAACTCCTTGCTGGCACCTTCCCCGGTGGAGTTGTGCACGGGGTGTGTTTGGAACGTTTTTTCACCGGCTTAGTCAAAAAGTCAGCGGTTCCCCATCTCAGCCCAGAGAGCCGGTAGAACAACTTTTGTGGTGTCTTTCAGCTGCCTAGCGGAGCAATGTAAAAACTACCAGAGAACTCCTTGCTGGCACCTTCCCCGGTGGAGTTGTGCACGGGGTGTGTTTGGAACGTTTTTTCACCGGCTTAGTCAAAAAGTCAGCGGTTCCCCATCTCAGCCCAGAAAGCCGGTAGAACAACTTTTGTGGTGTCTTTCCGATGCCTAGAGGAGCAATGTAAAAACTACCAGAGAACTCCTTGCTGGCACCTTCCCCGGTGGAGTTGTGCACGGGGTGTGTTTGGAACGTTTTTTTCACCGGCTTAGTCAAAAAGTCAGCGGTTCCCCATCTCAGCCCACAGAGCAGGTAGAACAACTTTTGTGGTGTCTTTCAGCTGCCTAGCGGAGCAATGTAAAAACTACCAGAGAACTCCTTGCTGGCACCTTCCCCGGTGGAGTTGTGCACGGGGTGTGTTTGGAACGTTTTTTCACCGGCTTAGTCAAAAAGTCAGCGGTTCCCCATCTCAGCCCAGAGAGCAGGTAGAACAACTTTTGTGGTGTCTTTCCGCTGCCTAGCGGAGCAATGTAAAAACTACCAGAGAACTCCTTGCTGGCACCTTCCCCGGTGGAGTTGTGCACGGGGTGTGTTTGGAACGTTTTTTCACCGGCTTAGTCAAAAAGTCAGCGGTTCCCCATCTCAGCCCAGAGAGCAGGTAGAACAACTTTTGTGGTGTCTTTCCGCTGCCTAGCGGAGCAATGTAAAAACTACCAGAGAACTCCTTGCTGGCACCTTCCCCGGTGGAGTTGTGCACGGGGTGTGTTTGGAACGTTTTTTCACCGGCTTAGTCAAAAAGTCAGCGGTTCCCCATCTCAGCCCAGAGAGCAGGTAGAACAACTTTTGTGGTGTCTTTCCGATGCCTAGAGGAGCAATGTAAAAACTACCAGAGAACTCCTTGCTGGCACCTTCCCCGGTGGAGTTGTGCACGGGCTGTGTTTGGAACGTTTTTTCACCGGCTTAGTCAAAAAGTCAGCGGTTCCCCATCTCAGCCCAGAAAGCAGGTAGAACAACTTTTGTGGTGTCTTTCCGCTGCCTAGCGGAGCAATGTAAAAACTACCAGAGAACTCCTTGCTGGCACCTTCCCCGGTGGAGTTGTGCACGGGGTGTGTTTGGAACGTTTTTTTCACCGGCTTAGTCAAAAAGTCAGCGGTTCCCCATCTCAGCCCACAGAGCAGGTAGAACAACTTTTGTGGTGTCTTTCCGCTGCCTAGCGGAGCAATGTAAAAACTACCAGAGAACTCCTTGCTGGCACCTTCCCCGGTGGAGTTGTGCACGGGGTGTGTTTGGAACGTTTTTTTCACCGGCTTAGTCAAAAAGTCAGCGGTTCCCCATCTCAGCCCAGAGAGCAGGTAGAACAACTTTTGTGGTGTCTTTCAGCTGCCTAGCGGAGCAATGTAAAAACTACCAGAGAACTCCTTGCTGGCACCTTCCCCGGTGGAGTTGTGCACGGGGTGTGTTTGGAACGTTTTTTCACCGGCTTAGTCAAAAAGTCAGCGGTTCCCCATCTCAGCCCAGAGAGCCGGTAGAACAACTTTTGTGGTGTCTTTCCGCTGCCTAGCGGAGCAATGTAAAAACTACCAGAGAACTACTTGCTGGCACCTTCCCCGGTGGAGTTGTGCACGGGGTGTGTTTGGAACGTTTTTTTCACCGGCTTAGTCAAAAAGTCAGCGGTTCCCCATCTCAGCCCAGAGAGCCGGTAGAACAACTTTTGTGGTGTCTTTCCGCTGCCTAGCGGAGCAATGTAAAAACTACCAGAGAACTCCTTGCTGGCACCTTCCCCGGTGGAGTTGTGCACGGGCTGTGTTTGGAACGTTTTTTCACCGGCTTAGTCAAAAAGTCAGCGGTTCCCCATTTCAGCCCAGAGAGCACGTAGAACAACTTTTATGGTGTCTTTCAGCTGCCTAGCGGAGCAATGTAAAAACTACCAGAGAACTCCTTGCTGGCACCTTCCCCGGTGGAGTTGTGCACGGGGTGTGTTTGGAACGTTTTTTCACCGGCTTAGTCAAAAAGTCAGCGGTTCCCCATTTCAGCCCAGAGAGCACGTAGAACAACTTTTATGGTGTCTTTCCGCTGCCTAGCGGAGCAATGTAAAAACTACCAGAGAACTCCTTGCTGGCACCTTCCCCGGTGGAGTTGTGCACGGGGTGTGTTTGGAACGTTTTTTCACCGGCTTAGTCAAAAAGTCAGCGGTTCCCCATCTCAGCCCAGAGAGCCGGTAGAACAACTTTTGTGGTGTCTTTCCGCTGCCTAGCGGAGCAATGTAAAAACTACCAGAGAACTCCTTGCTGGCACCTTCCCCGGTGGAGTTGTGCACGGGGTGTGTTTGGAACGTTTTTTCACCGGCTTAGTCAAAAAGTCAGCGGTTCCCCATCTCAGCCCACAGAGCAGGTAGAACAACTTTTGTGGTGTCTTTCAGCTGCCTAGCGGAGCAATGTAAAAACTACCAGAGAACTCCTTGCTGGCACCTTCCTCGGTGGAGTTGTGCACGGGGTGGGTTTGGAACGTTTTTTTCACCGGCTTAGTCAAAAAGTCAGCGGTTCCCCATCTCAGCCCAGAAAGCAGGTAGAACAACTTTTGTGGTGTCTTTCAGCTGCCTAGCGGAGCAATGTAAAAACTACCAGAGAACTCCTTGCTGGCACCTTCCCCGGTGGAGTTGTGCACGGGGTGTGTTTGGAACGTTTTTTCACCGGCTTAGTCAAAAAGTCAGCGGTTCCCCATCTCAGCCCACAGAGCAGGTAGAACAACTTTTGTGGTGTCTTTCAGCTGCCTAGCGGAGCAATGTAAAAACTACCAGAGAACTCCTTGCTGGCACCTTCCCCGGTGGAGTTGTGCACGGGGTGTGTTTGGAACGTTTTTTCACCGGCTTAGTCAAAAACTCAGCGGTTCCCCATCTCAGCCCAGAGAGCCGGTAGAACAACTTTTGTGGTGTCTTTCCGCTGCCTAGCGGAGCAATGTAAAAACTACCAGAGAACTCCTTGCTGGCACCTTCCCCGGTGGAGTTGTGCACGGGGTGTGTTTGGAACGTTTTTTCACCGGCTTAGTCAAAAAGTCAGCGGTTCCCCATTTCAGCCCAGAGAGCACGTAGAACAACTTTTATGGTGTCTTTCCGCTGCCTAGCGGAGCAATGTAAAAACTACCAGAGAACTCCTTGCTGGCACCTTCCCCGGTGGAGTTGTGCACGGGGTGTGTTTGGAACGTTTTTTCACCGGCTTAGTCAAAAAGTCAGCGGTTCCCCATTTCAGCCCAGAGAGCACGTAGAACAACTTTTATGGTGTCTTTCCGCTGCCTAGCGGAGCAATGTAAAAACTACCAGAGAACTCCTTGCTGGCACCTTCCCCGGTGGAGTTGTGCACGGGGTGTGTTTGGAACGTTTTTTCACCGGCTTAGTCAAAAAGTCAGCGGTTCCCCATCTCAGCCCAGAGAGCAGGTAGAACAACTTTTGTGGTGTCTTTCAGCTGCCTA
The DNA here is from genome assembly GCF_963210335.1 of Falco punctatus. Taxonomy (NCBI): domain Eukaryota; kingdom Metazoa; phylum Chordata; class Aves; order Falconiformes; family Falconidae; genus Falco; species Falco punctatus. The sequence continues at coordinate 52,118 of NW_027660207.1, read as the reverse complement.
GCGGAGCAATGTAAAAACTACCAGAGAACTCCTTGCTGGCACCTTCCCCGGTGGAGTTGTGCACGGGGTGTGTTTGGAACTTTTTTCACCGGCTTAGTCAAAAAGTCAGCGGTTCCCCATCTCAGCCCAGAGAGCAGGTAGAACAACTTTTGTGGTGTCTTTCCGCTGCCTAGCGGAGCAATGTAAAAACTACCAGAGAACTCCTTGCTGGCACCTTCCCCGGTGGAGTTGTGCACGGGGTGTGTTTGGAACGTTTTTTCACCGGCTTAGTCAAAAAGTCAGCGGTTCCCCATCTCAGCCCAGAGAGCCGGTAGAACAACTTTTGTGGTGTCTTTCAGCTGCCTAGCGGAGCAATGTAAAAACTACCAGAGAACTCCTTGCTGGCACCTTCCCCGGTGGAATTGTGCACGGGGTGTGTTTGGAACGTTTTTTCACCGGCTTAGTCAAAAAGTCAGCGGTTCCCCATCTCAGCCCACAGAGCAGGTAGAACAACTTTTGTGGTGTCTTTCCGCTGCCTAGAGGAGCAATGTAAAAACTACCAGAGAACTCCTTGCTGGCACCTTCCCCGGTGGAGTTGTGCACGGGGTGTGTTTGGAACTTTTTTTCACCGGCTTAGTCAAAAACTCAGCGGTTCCCCATCTCAGCCCAGAGAGCAGGTAGAACAACTTTTGTGGTGTCTTTCCGCTGCCTAGCGGAGCAATGTAAAAACTACCAGAGAACTCCTTGCTGGCACCTTCCCCGGTGGAGTTGTGCACGGGGTGTGTTTGGAACGTTTTTTCACCGGCTTAGTCAAAAAGTCAGCGGTTCCCCATCTCAGCCCAGAGAGCAGGTAGAACAACTTTTGTGGTGTCTTTCCACTGCCTAGCGGAGCAATGTAAAAACTACCAGAGAACTCCTTGCTGGCACCTTCCCCGGTGGAGTTGTGCACGGGGTGTGTTTGGAACGTTTTTTCACCGGCTTAGTCAAAAAGTCAGCGGTTCCCCATCTCAGCCCAGAGAGCAGGTAGAACAACTTTTGTGGTGTCTTTCAGCTGCCTAGCGGAGCAATGTAAAAACTACCAGAGAACTCCTTGCTGGCACCTTCCCCGGTGGAGTTGTGCACGGGGTGTGTTTGGAACGTTTTTTCACCGGCTTAGTCAAAAAGTCAGCGGTTCCCCATCTCAGCCCAGAGAGCAGGTAGAACAACTTTTGTGGTGTCTTTCAGCTGCCTAGCGGAGCAATGTAAAAACTACCAGAGAACTCCTTGCTGGCACCTTCCCCGGTGGAGTTGTGCACGGGGTGTGTTTGGAACGTTTTTTCACCGGCTTAGTCAAAAAGTCAGCGGTTCCCCATCTCAGCCCAGAGAGCAGGTAGAACAACTTTTGTGGTGTCTTTCCGCTGCCTAGCGGAGCAATGTAAAAACTACCAGAGAACTCCTTGCTGGCACCTTCCCCGGTGGAGTTGTGCACGGGGTGTGTTTGGAACGTTTTTTCACCGGCTTAGTCAAAAAGTCAGCGGTTCCCCATCTCAGCCCAGAGAGCAGGTAGAACAACTTTTGTGGTGTCTTTCCGCTGCCTAGCGGAGCAATGTAAAAACTACCAGAGAACTCCTTGCTGGCACCTTCCCCGGTGGAGTTGTGCACGGGGTGTGTTTGGAACGTTTTTTCACCGGCTTAGTCAAAAAGTCAGCGGTTCCCCATCTCAGCCCAGAGAGCAGGTAGAACAACTTTTGTGGTGTCTTTCAGCTGCCTAGCGGAGCAATGTAAAAACTACCAGAGAACTCCTTGCTGGCACCTTCCCCGGTGGAGTTGTGCACGGGGTGTGTTTGGAACTTTTTTCACCGGCTTAGTCAAAAAGTCAGCGGTTCCCCATCTCAGCCCAGAGAGCAGGTAGAACAACTTTTGTGGTGTCTTTCCACTGCCTAGCGGAGCAATGTAAAAACTACCAGAGAACTCCTTGCTGGCACCTTCCCCGGTGGAGTTGTGCACGGGGTGTGTTTGGAACGTTTTTTCACCGGCTTAGTCAAAAAGTCAGCGGTTCCCCATCTCAGCCCAGAGAGCAGGTAGAACAACTTTTGTGGTGTCTTTCAGCTGCCTAGCGGAGCAATGTAAAAACTACCAGAGAACTCCTTGCTGGCACCTTCCCCGGTGGAATTGTGCACGGGGTGTGTTTGGAACGTTTTTTCACCGGCTTAGTCAAAAAGTCAGCGGTTCCCCATCTCAGCCCACAGAGCAGGTAGAACAACTTTTGTGGTGTCTTTCCGCTGCCTAGCGGAGCAATGTAAAAACTACCAGAGAACGCCTTGCTGGCACCTTCCCCGGTGGAGTTGTGCACGGGGTATGTTTGGAACGTTTTTTTCACCGGCTTAGTCAAAAACTCAGCGGTTCCCCATCTCAGCCCAGAGAGCCGGTAGAACAACTTTTGTGGTGTCTTTCCGCTGCCTAGCGGAGCAATGTAAAAACTACCAGAGAACTCCTTGCTGGCACCTTCCCCGGTGGAGTTGTGCACGGGGTGTGTTTGGAACGTTTTTTCACCGGCTTAGTCAAAAAGTCAGCGGTTCCCCATTTCAGCCCAGAGAGCACGTAGAACAACTTTTATGGTGTCTTTCAGCTGCCTAGCGGAGCAATGTAAAAACTACCAGAGAACTCCTTGCTGGCACCTTCCCCGGTGGAGTTGTGCACGGGGTGTGTTTGGAACTTTTTTTCACCGGCTTAGTCAAAAAGTCAGCGGTTCCCCATCTCAGCCCAGAGAGCAGGTAGAACAACTTTTGTGGTGTCTTTCCACTGCCTAGCGGAGCAATGTAAAAACTACCAGAGAACTCCTTGCTGGCACCTTCCCCGGTGGAGTTGTGCACGGGGTGTGTTTGGAACTTTTTTTCACCGGCTTAGTCAAAAAGTCAGCGGTTCCCCATCTCAGCCCAGAGAGCAGGTAGAACAACTTTTGTGGTGTCTTTCCACTGCCTAGCGGAGCAATGTAAAAACTACCAGAGAACTCCTTGCTGGCACCTTCCCCGGTGGAGTTGTGCACGGGGTGTGTTTGGAACGTTTTTTCACCGGCTTAGTCAAAAAGTCAGCGGTTCCCCATCTCAGCCCAGAGAGCCGGTAGAACAACTTTTGTGGTGTCTTTCAGCTGCCTAGCGGAGCAATGTAAAAACTACCAGAGAACTCCTTGCTGGCACCTTCCCCGGTGGAGTTGTGCACGGGGTGTGTTTGGAACGTTTTTTCACCGGCTTAGTCAAAAAGTCAGCGGTTCCCCATCTCAGCCCAGAGAGCAGGTAGAACAACTTTTGTGGTGTCTTTCAGCTGCCTAGCGGAGCAATGTAAAAACTACCAGAGAACTCCTTGCTGGCACCTTCCCCGGTGGAGTTGTGCACGGGGTGTGTTTGGAACGTTTTTTCACCGGCTTAGTCAAAAAGTCAGCGGTTCCCCATCTCAGCCCAGAGAGCCGGTAGAACAACTTTTGTGGTGTCTTTCAGCTGCCTAGCGGAGCAATGTAAAAACTACCAGAGAACTCCTTGCTGGCACCTTCCCCGGTGGAGTTGTGCACGGGGTGTGTTTGGAACGTTTTTTCACCGGCTTAGTCAAAAAGTCAGCGGTTCCCCATCTCAGCCCAGAGAGCCGGTAGAACAACTTTTGTGGTGTCTTTCCGCTGCCTAGCGGAGCAATGTAAAAACTACCAGAGAACTCCTTGCTGGCACCTTCCCCGGTGGAGTTGTGCACGGGGTGTGTTTGGAACGTTTTTTCACCGGCTTAGTCAAAAAGTCAGCGGTTCCCCATCTCAGCCCAGAGAGCAGGTAGAACAACTTTTGTGGTGTCTTTCCGCTGCCTAGCGGAGCAATGTAAAAACTACCAGAGAACTCCTTGCTGGCACCTTCCCCGGTGGAGTTGTGCACGGGGTGTGTTTGGAACGTTTTTTCACCGGCTTAGTCAAAAAGTCAGCGGTTCCCCATTTCAGCCCAGAGAGCACGTAGAACAACTTTTATGGTGTCTTTCAGCTGCCTAGCGGAGCAATGTAAAAACTACCAGAGAACTCCTTGCTGGCACCTTCCCCGGTGGAGTTGTGCACGGGGTGTGTTTGGAACGTTTTTTCACCGGCTTAGTCAAAAAGTCAGCGGTTCCCCATCTCAGCCCAGAGAGCCGGTAGAACAACTTTTGTGGTGTCTTTCCGCTGCCTAGCGGAGCAATGTAAAAACTACCAGAGAACTCCTTGCTGGCACCTTCCCCGGTGGAGTTGTGCACGGGCTGTGTTTGGAACGTTTTTTCACCGGCTTAGTCAAAAAGTCAGCGGTTCCCCATTTCAGCCCAGAGAGCACGTAGAACAACTTTTATGGTGTCTTTCAGCTGCCTAGCGGAGCAATGTAAAAACTACCAGAGAACTCCTTGCTGGCACCTTCCCCGGTGGAGTTGTGCACGGGGTGTGTTTGGAACGTTTTTTCACCGGCTTAGTCAAAAAGTCAGCGGTTCCCCATCTCAGCCCAGAGAGCCGGTAGAACAACTTTTGTGGTGTCTTTCCGCTGCCTAGCGGAGCAATGTAAAAACTACCAGAGAACTCCTTGCTGGCACCTTCCCCGGTGGAGTTGTGCACGGGGTGTGTTTGGAACGTTTTTTCACCGGCTTAGTCAAAAAGTCAGCGGTTCCCCATCTCAGCCCACAGAGCAGGTAGAACAACTTTTGTGGTGTCTTTCAGCTGCCTAGCGGAGCAATGTAAAAACTACCAGAGAACTCCTTGCTGGCACCTTCCTCGGTGGAGTTGTGCACGGGGTGGGTTTGGAACTTTTTTTCACCGGCTTAGTCAAAAACTCAGCGGTTCCCCATCTCAGCCCAGAAAGCAGGTAGAACAACTTTTGTGGTGTCTTTCAGCTGCCTAGCGGAGCAATGTAAAAACTACCAGAGAACTCCTTGCTGGCACCTTCCCCGGTGGAGTTGTGCACGGGGTGTGTTTGGAACGTTTTTTCACCGGCTTAGTCAAAAAGTCAGCGGTTCCCCATCTCAGCCCAGAGAGCAGGTAGAACAACTTTTGTGGTGTCTTTCAGCTGCCTAGCGGAGCAATGTAAAAACTACCAGAGAACTCCTTGCTGGCACCTTCCCCGGTGGAGTTGTGCACGGGGTGTGTTTGGAACGTTTTTTCACCGGCTTAGTCAAAAAGTCAGCGGTTCCCCATCTCAGCCCAGAAAGCCGGTAGAACAACTTTTGTGGTGTCTTTCCGATGCCTAGAGGAGCAATGTAAAAACTACCAGAGAACTCCTTGCTGGCACCTTCCCCGGTGGAGTTGTGCACGGGGTGTGTTTGGAACGTTTTTTTCACCGGCTTAGTCAAAAAGTCAGCGGTTCCCCATCTCAGCCCACAGAGCAGGTAGAACAACTTTTGTGGTGTCTTTCAGCTGCCTAGCGGAGCAATGTAAAAACTACCAGAGAACTCCTTGCTGGCACCTTCCCCGGTGGAGTTGTGCACGGGGTGTGTTTGGAACGTTTTTTCACCGGCTTAGTCAAAAAGTCAGCGGTTCCCCATCTCAGCCCAGAGAGCAGGTAGAACAACTTTTGTGGTGTCTTTCCGCTGCCTAGCGGAGCAATGTAAAAACTACCAGAGAACTCCTTGCTGGCACCTTCCCCGGTGGAGTTGTGCACGGGGTGTGTTTGGAACGTTTTTTCACCGGCTTAGTCAAAAAGTCAGCGGTTCCCCATCTCAGCCCAGAGAGCAGGTAGAACAACTTTTGTGGTGTCTTTCCGATGCCTAGAGGAGCAATGTAAAAACTACCAGAGAACTCCTTGCTGGCACCTTCCCCGGTGGAGTTGTGCACGGGCTGTGTTTGGAACGTTTTTTCACCGGCTTAGTCAAAAAGTCAGCGGTTCCCCATCTCAGCCCAGAAAGCAGGTAGAACAACTTTTGTGGTGTCTTTCCGCTGCCTAGCGGAGCAATGTAAAAACTACCAGAGAACTCCTTGCTGGCACCTTCCCCGGTGGAGTTGTGCACGGGGTGTGTTTGGAACGTTTTTTTCACCGGCTTAGTCAAAAAGTCAGCGGTTCCCCATCTCAGCCCACAGAGCAGGTAGAACAACTTTTGTGGTGTCTTTCCGCTGCCTAGCGGAGCAATGTAAAAACTACCAGAGAACTCCTTGCTGGCACCTTCCCCGGTGGAGTTGTGCACGGGGTGTGTTTGGAACGTTTTTTTCACCGGCTTAGTCAAAAAGTCAGCGGTTCCCCATCTCAGCCCACAGAGCAGGTAGAACAACTTTTGTGGTGTCTTTCAGCTGCCTAGCGGAGCAATGTAAAAACTACCAGAGAACTCCTTGCTGGCACCTTCCCCGGTGGAGTTGTGCACGGGGTGTGTTTGGAACGTTTTTTCACCGGCTTAGTCAAAAAGTCAGCGGTTCCCCATCTCAGCCCAGAGAGCCGGTAGAACAACTTTTGTGGTGTCTTTCCGCTGCCTAGCGGAGCAATGTAAAAACTACCAGAGAACTACTTGCTGGCACCTTCCCCGGTGGAGTTGTGCACGGGCTGTGTTTGGAACGTTTTTTCACCGGCTTAGTCAAAAAGTCAGCGGTTCCCCATTTCAGCCCAGAGAGCACGTAGAACAACTTTTATGGTGTCTTTCAGCTGCCTAGCGGAGCAATGTAAAAACTACCAGAGAACTCCTTGCTGGCACCTTCCCCGGTGGAGTTGTGCACGGGGTGTGTTTGGAACGTTTTTTCACCGGCTTAGTCAAAAAGTCAGCGGTTCCCCATTTCAGCCCAGAGAGCACGTAGAACAACTTTTATGGTGTCTTTCAGCTGCCTAGCGGAGCAATGTAAAAACTACCAGAGAACTCCTTGCTGGCACCTTCCCCGGTGGAGTTGTGCACGGGCTGTGTTTGGAACGTTTTTTTCACCGGCTTAGTCAAAAAGTCAGCGGTTCCCCATCTCAGCCCAGAGAGCCGGTAGAACAACTTTTGTGGTGTCTTTCCGCTGCCTAGCGGAGCAATGTAAAAACTACCAGAGAACTCCTTGCTGGCACCTTCCCCGGTGGAGTTGTGCACGGGGTGTGTTTGGAACGTTTTTTCACCGGCTTAGTCAAAAAGTCAGCGGTTCCCCATTTCAGCCCAGAGAGCACGTAGAACAACTTTTATGGTGTCTTTCAGCTGCCTAGCGGAGCAATGTAAAAACTACCAGAGAACTCCTTGCTGGCACCTTCCCCGGTGGAGTTGTGCACGGGGTGTGTTTGGAACGTTTTTTCACCGGCTTAGTCAAAAAGTCAGCGGTTCCCCATCTCAGCCCAGAGAGCCGGTAGAACAACTTTTGTGGTGTCTTTCCGCTGCCTAGCGGAGCAATGTAAAAACTACCAGAGAACTCCTTGCTGGCACCTTCCCCGGTGGAGTTGTGCACGGGGTGTGTTTGGAACGTTTTTTCACCGGCTTAGTCAAAAAGTCAGCGGTTCCCCATCTCAGCCCACAGAGCAGGTAGAACAACTTTTGTGGTGTCTTTCAGCTGCCTAGCGGAGCAATGTAAAAACTACCAGAGAACTCCTTGCTGGCACCTTCCTCGGTGGAGTTGTGCACGGGGTGTGTTTGGAACGTTTTTTTCACCGGCTTAGTCAAAAAGTCAGCGGTTCCCCATCTCAGCCCAGAGAGCCGGTAGAACAACTTTTGTGGTGTCTTTCCGCTGCCTAGCGGAGCAATGTAAAAACTACCAGAGAACTCCTTGCTGGCACCTTCCCCGGTGGAGTTGTGCACGGGGTGTGTTTGGAACGTTTTTTCACCGGCTTAGTCAAAAAGTCAGCGGTTCCCCATCTCAGCCCAGAAAGCCGGTAGAACAACTTTTGTGGTGTCTTTCCGATGCCTAGAGGAGCAATGTAAAAACTACCAGAGAACTCCTTGCTGGCACCTTCCCCGGTGGAGTTGTGCACGGGGTGTGTTTGGAACGTTTTTTCACCGGCTTAGTCAAAAAGTCAGCGGTTCCCCATCTCAGCCCAGAGAGCCGGTAGAACAACTTTTGTGGTGTCTTTCCGCTGCCTAGCGGAGCAATGTAAAAACTACCAGAGAACTCCTTGCTGGCACCTTCCCCGGTGGAGTTGTGCACGGGGTGTGTTTGGAACGTTTTTTCACCGGCTTAGTCAAAAAGTCAGCGGTTCCCCATCTCAGCCCACAGAGCAGGTAGAACAACTTTTGTGGTGTCTTTCCGCTGCCTAGAGGAGCAATGTAAAAACTACCAGAGAACTCCTTGCTGGCACCTTCCCCGGTGGAGTTGTGCACGGGGTGTGTTTGGAACGTTTTTTCACCGGCTTAGTCAAAAAGTCAGCGGTTCCCCATCTCAGCCCAGAGAGCCGGTAGAACAACTTTTGTGGTGTCTTTCAGCTGCCTAGCGGAGCAATGTAAAAACTACCAGAGAACTCCTTGCTGGCACCTTCCCCGGTGGAGTTGTGCACGGGCTGTGTTTGGAACGTTTTTTCACCGGCTTAGTCAAAAAGTCAGCGGTTCCCCATCTCAGCCCAGAAAGCCGGTAGAACAACTTTTGTGGTGTCTTTCCGATGCCTAGAGGAGCAATGTAAAAACTACCAGAGAACTCCTTGCTGGCACCTTCCCCGGTGGAGTTGTGCACGGGCTGTGTTTGGAACGTTTTTTTCACCGGCTTAGTCAAAAAGTCAGCGGTTCCCCATCTCAGCCCACAGAGCAGGTAGAACAACTTTTGTGGTGTCTTTCAGCTGCCTAGCGGAGCAATGTAAAAACTACCAGAGAACTCCTTGCTGGCACCTTCCCCGGTGGAATTGTGCACGGGGTGTGTTTGGAACGTTTTTTCACCGGCTTAGTCAAAAAGTCAGCGGTTCCCCATCTCAGCCCACAGAGCAGGTAGAACAACTTTTGTGGTGTCTTTCCGCTGCCTAGAGGAGCAATGTAAAAACTACCAGAGAACTCCTTGCTGGCACCTTCCCCGGTGGAGTTGTGCACGGGGTGTGTTTGGAACTTTTTTTCACCGGCTTAGTCAAAAACTCAGCGGTTCCCCATCTCAGCCCAGAGAGCAGGTAGAACAACTTTTGTGGTGTCTTTCCGCTGCCTAGCGGAGCAATGTAAAAACTACCAGAGAACTCCTTGCTGGCACCTTCCCCGGTGGAGTTGTGCACGGGGTGTGTTTGGAACGTTTTTTCACCGGCTTAGTCAAAAAGTCAGCGGTTCCCCATCTCAGCCCAGAGAGCAGGTAGAACAACTTTTGTGGTGTCTTTCCACTGCCTAGCGGAGCAATGTAAAAACTACCAGAGAACTCCTTGCTGGCACCTTCCCCGGTGGAGTTGTGCACGGGGTGTGTTTGGAACGTTTTTTCACCGGCTTAGTCAAAAAGTCAGCGGTTCCCCATCTCAGCCCAGAGAGCAGGTAGAACAACTTTTGTGGTGTCTTTCAGCTGCCTAGCGGAGCAATGTAAAAACTACCAGAGAACTCCTTGCTGGCACCTTCCCCGGTGGAATTGTGCACGGGGTGTGTTTGGAACGATTTTTCACCGGCTTAGTCAAAAAGTCAGCGGTTCCCCATCTCAGCCCAGAGAGCAGGTAGAACAACTTTTGTGGTGTCTTTCCACTGCCTAGCGGAGCAATGTAAAAACTACCAGAGAACTCCTTGCTGGCACCTTCCCCGGTGGAGTTGTGCACGGGGTGTGTTTGGAACGTTTTTTCACCGGCTTAGTCAAAAAGTCAGCGGTTCCCCATCTCAGCCCAGAAAGCAGGTAGAACAACTTTTGTGGTGTCTTTCAGCTGCCTAGCGGAGCAATGTAAAAACTACCAGAGAACTCCTTGCTGGCACCTTCCCCGGTGGAGTTGTGCACGGGGTGTGTTTGGAACGTTTTTTCACCGTCTTAGTCAAAAAGTCAGCGGTTCCCCATCTCAGCCCAGAGAGCAGGTAGAACAACTTTTGTGGTGTCTTTCCGCTGCCTAGCGGAGCAATGTAAAAACTACCAGAGAACTCCTTGCTGGCACCTTCCCCGGTGGAGTTGTGCACGGGGTGTGTTTGGAACGTTTTTTCACCGGCTTAGTCAAAAAGTCAGCGGTTCCCCATCTCAGCCCAGAGAGCAGGTAGAACAACTTTTGTGGTGTCTTTCAGCTGCCTAGCGGAGCAATGTAAAAACTACCAGAGAACTCCTTGCTGGCACCTTCCCCGGTGGAGTTGTGCACGGGGTGTGTTTGGAACGTTTTTTCACCGGCTTAGTCAAAAAGTCAGCGGTTCCCCATCTCAGCCCAGAGAGCAGGTAGAACAACTTTTGTGGTGTCTTTCCGCTGCCTAGCGGAGCAATGTAAAAACTACCAGAGAACTCCTTGCTGGCACCTTCCCCGGTGGAGTTGTGCACGGGGTGTGTTTGGAACGTTTTTTCACCGGCTTAGTCAAAAAGTCAGCGGTTCCCCATCTCAGCCCAGAGAGCAGGTAGAACAACTTTTGTGGTGTCTTTCCGCTGCCTAGCGGAGCAATGTAAAAACTACCAGAGAACTCCTTGCTGGCACCTTCCCCGGTGGAGTTGTGCACGGGGTGTGTTTGGAACGTTTTTTCACCGGCTTAGTCAAAAAGTCAGCGGTTCCCCATCTCAGCCCAGAGAGCAGGTAGAACAACTTTTGTGGTGTCTTTCAGCTGCCTAGCGGAGCAATGTAAAAACTACCAGAGAACTCCTTGCTGGCACCTTCCCCGGTGGAGTTGTGCACGGGGTGTGTTTGGAACTTTTTTCACCGGCTTAGTCAAAAAGTCAGCGGTTCCCCATCTCAGCCCAGAGAGCAGGTAGAACAACTTTTGTGGTGTCTTTCCACTGCCTAGCGGAGCAATGTAAAAACTACCAGAGAACTCCTTGCTGGCACCTTCCCCGGTGGAGTTGTGCACGGGGTGTGTTTGGAACGTTTTTTCACCGGCTTAGTCAAAAAGTCAGCGGTTCCCCATCTCAGCCCAGAGAGCAGGTAGAACAACTTTTGTGGTGTCTTTCAGCTGCCTAGCGGAGCAATGTAAAAACTACCAGAGAACTCCTTGCTGGCACCTTCCCCGGTGGAATTGTGCACGGGGTGTGTTTGGAACGTTTTTTCACCGGCTTAGTCAAAAAGTCAGCGGTTCCCCATCTCAGCCCACAGAGCAGGTAGAACAACTTTTGTGGTGTCTTTCCGCTGCCTAGCGGAGCAATGTAAAAACTACCAGAGAACGCCTTGCTGGCACCTTCCCCGGTGGAGTTGTGCACGGGGTGTGTTTGGAACGTTTTTTTCACCGGCTTAGTCAAAAACTCAGCGGTTCCCCATCTCAGCCCAGAGAGCCGGTAGAACAACTTTTGTGGTGTCTTTCCGCTGCCTAGCGGAGCAATGTAAAAACTACCAGAGAACTCCTTGCTGGCACCTTCCCCGGTGGAGTTGTGCACGGGGTGTGTTTGGAACGTTTTTTCACCGGCTTAGTCAAAAAGTCAGCGGTTCCCCATTTCAGCCCAGAGAGCACGTAGAACAACTTTTATGGTGTCTTTCAGCTGCCTAGCGGAGCAATGTAAAAACTACCAGAGAACTCCTTGCTGGCACCTTCCCCGGTGGAGTTGTGCACGGGGTGTGTTTGGAACTTTTTTTCACCGGCTTAGTCAAAAAGTCAGCGGTTCCCCATCTCAGCCCAGAGAGCAGGTAGAACAACTTTTGTGGTGTCTTTCCACTGCCTAGCGGAGCAATGTAAAAACTACCAGAGAACTCCTTGCTGGCACCTTCCCCGGTGGAGTTGTGCACGGGGTGTGTTTGGAACGTTTTTTCACCGGCTTAGTCAAAAAGTCAGCGGTTCCCCATCTCAGCCCAGAGAGCCGGTAGAACAACTTTTGTGGTGTCTTTCCGCTGCCTAGCGGAGCAATGTAAAAACTACCAGAGAACTCCTTGCTGGCACCTTCCCCGGTGGAGTTGTGCACGGGGTGTGTTTGGAACGTTTTTTCACCGGCTTAGTCAAAAAGTCAGCGGTTCCCCATCTCAGCCCAGAGAGCAGGTAGAACAACTTTTGTGGTGTCTTTCCGCTGCCTAGCGGAGCAATGTAAAAACTACCAGAGAACTCCTTGCTGGCACCTTCCCCGGTGGAGTTGTGCACGGGGTGTGTTTGGAACGTTTTTTCACCGGCTTAGTCAAAAAGTCAGCGGTTCCCCATCTCAGCCCAGAGAGCAGGTAGAACAACTTTTGTGGTGTCTTTCCGCTGCCTAGCGGAGCAATGTAAAAACTACCAGAGAACTCCTTGCTGGCACCTTCCCCGGTGGAGTTGTGCACGGGGTGTGTTTGGAACGTTTTTTCACCGGCTTAGTCAAAAAGTCAGCGGTTCCCCATTTCAGCCCAGAGAGCACGTAGAACAACTTTTATGGTGTCTTTCAGCTGCCTAGCGGAGCAATGTAAAAACTACCAGAGAACTCCTTGCTGGCACCTTCCCCGGTGGAGTTGTGCACGGGGTGTGTTTGGAACGTTTTTTCACCGGCTTAGTCAAAAAGTCAGCGGTTCCCCATCTCAGCCCAGAGAGCCGGTAGAACAACTTTTGTGGTGTCTTTCCGCTGCCTAGCGGAGCAATGTAAAAACTACCAGAGAACTCCTTGCTGGCACCTTCCCCGGTGGAGTTGTGCACGGGCTGTGTTTGGAACGTTTTTTCACCGGCTTAGTCAAAAAGTCAGCGGTTCCCCATTTCAGCCCAGAGAGCACGTAGAACAACTTTTATGGTGTCTTTCAGCTGCCTAGCGGAGCAGTGTAAAAACTACCAGAGAACTCCTTGCTGGCACCTTCCCCGGTGGAGTTGTGCACGGGGTGTGTTTGGAACGTTTTTTCACCGGCTTAGTCAAAAAGTCAGCGGTTCCCCATCTCAGCCCAGAGAGCCGGTAGAACAACTTTTGTGGTGTCTTTCCGCTGCCTAGCGGAGCAATGTAAAAACTACCAGAGAACTCCTTGCTGGCACCTTCCCCGGTGGAGTTGTGCACGGGGTGTGTTTGGAACGTTTTTTCACCGGCTTAGTCAAAAAGTCAGCGGTTCCCCATCTCAGCCCACAGAGCAGGTAGAACAACTTTTGTGGTGTCTTTCAGCTGCCTAGCGGAGCAATGTAAAAACTACCAGAGAACTCCTTGCTGGCACCTTCCTCGGTGGAGTTGTGCACGGGGTGGGTTTGGAACGTTTTTTTCACCGGCTTAGTCAAAAAGTCAGCGGTTCCCCATCTCAGCCCAGAAAGCAGGTAGAACAACTTTTGTGGTGTCTTTCAGCTGCCTAGCGGAGCAATGTAAAAACTACCAGAGAACTCCTTGCTGGCACCTTCCCCGGTGGAGTTGTGCACGGGGTGTGTTTGGAACGTTTTTTCACCGGCTTAGTCAAAAAGTCAGCGGTTCCCCATCTCAGCCCAGAGAGCCGGTAGAACAACTTTTGTGGTGTCTTTCAGCTGCCTAGCGGAGCAATGTAAAAACTACCAGAGAACTCCTTGCTGGCACCTTCCCCGGTGGAGTTGTGCACGGGGTGTGTTTGGAACGTTTTTTCACCGGCTTAGTCAAAAAGTCAGCGGTTCCCCATCTCAGCCCAGAAAGCCGGTAGAACAACTTTTGTGGTGTCTTTCCGATGCCTAGAGGAGCAATGTAAAAACTACCAGAGAACTCCTTGCTGGCACCTTCCCCGGTGGAGTTGTGCACGGGGTGTGTTTGGAACGTTTTTTTCACCGGCTTAGTCAAAAAGTCAGCGGTTCCCCATCTCAGCCCACAGAGCAGGTAGAACAACTTTTGTGGTGTCTTTCAGCTGCCTAGCGGAGCAATGTAAAAACTACCAGAGAACTCCTTGCTGGCACCTTCCCCGGTGGAGTTGTGCACGGGGTGTGTTTGGAACGTTTTTTCACCGGCTTAGTCAAAAAGTCAGCGGTTCCCCATCTCAGCCCAGAGAGCAGGTAGAACAACTTTTGTGGTGTCTTTCCGCTGCCTAGCGGAGCAATGTAAAAACTACCAGAGAACTCCTTGCTGGCACCTTCCCCGGTGGAGTTGTGCACGGGGTGTGTTTGGAACGTTTTTTCACCGGCTTAGTCAAAAAGTCAGCGGTTCCCCATCTCAGCCCAGAGAGCAGGTAGAACAACTTTTGTGGTGTCTTTCCGCTGCCTAGCGGAGCAATGTAAAAACTACCAGAGAACTCCTTGCTGGCACCTTCCCCGGTGGAGTTGTGCACGGGGTGTGTTTGGAACGTTTTTTCACCGGCTTAGTCAAAAAGTCAGCGGTTCCCCATCTCAGCCCAGAGAGCAGGTAGAACAACTTTTGTGGTGTCTTTCCGATGCCTAGAGGAGCAATGTAAAAACTACCAGAGAACTCCTTGCTGGCACCTTCCCCGGTGGAGTTGTGCACGGGCTGTGTTTGGAACGTTTTTTCACCGGCTTAGTCAAAAAGTCAGCGGTTCCCCATCTCAGCCCAGAAAGCAGGTAGAACAACTTTTGTGGTGTCTTTCCGCTGCCTAGCGGAGCAATGTAAAAACTACCAGAGAACTCCTTGCTGGCACCTTCCCCGGTGGAGTTGTGCACGGGGTGTGTTTGGAACGTTTTTTTCACCGGCTTAGTCAAAAAGTCAGCGGTTCCCCATCTCAGCCCACAGAGCAGGTAGAACAACTTTTGTGGTGTCTTTCCGCTGCCTAGCGGAGCAATGTAAAAACTACCAGAGAACTCCTTGCTGGCACCTTCCCCGGTGGAGTTGTGCACGGGGTGTGTTTGGAACGTTTTTTTCACCGGCTTAGTCAAAAAGTCAGCGGTTCCCCATCTCAGCCCACAGAGCAGGTAGAACAACTTTTGTGGTGTCTTTCAGCTGCCTAGCGGAGCAATGTAAAAACTACCAGAGAACTCCTTGCTGGCACCTTCCCCGGTGGAGTTGTGCACGGGGTGTGTTTGGAACGTTTTTTCACCGGCTTAGTCAAAAACTCAGCGGTTCCCCATCTCAGCCCAGAGAGCCGGTAGAACAACTTTTGTGGTGTCTTTCCGCTGCCTAGCGGAGCAATGTAAAAACTACCAGAGAACTCCTTGCTGGCACCTTCCCCGGTGGAGTTGTGCACGGGGTGTGTTTGGAACGTTTTTTCACCGGCTTAGTCAAAAAGTCAGCGGTTCCCCATTTCAGCCCAGAGAGCACGTAGAACAACTTTTATGGTGTCTTTCAGCTGCCTAGCGGAGCAATGTAAAAACTACCAGAGAACTCCTTGCTGGCACCTTCCCCGGTGGAGTTGTGCACGGGGTGTGTTTGGAACTTTTTTTCACCGGCTTAGTCAAAAAGTCAGCGGTTCCCCATCTCAGCCCAGAGAGCAGGTAGAACAACTTTTGTGGTGTCTTTCCACTGCCTAGCGGAGCAATGTAAAAACTACCAGAGAACTCCTTGCTGGCACCTTCCCCGGTGGAGTTGTGCACGGGGTGTGTTTGGAACTTTTTTTCACCGGCTTAGTCAAAAAGTCAGCGGTTCCCCATCTCAGCCCAGAGAGCAGGTAGAACAACTTTTGTGGTGTCTTTCCACTGCCTAGCGGAGCAATGTAAAAACTACCAGAGAACTCCTTGCTGGCACCTTCCCCGGTGGAGTTGTGCACGGGGTGTGTTTGGAACGTTTTTTCACCGGCTTAGTCAAAAAGTCAGCGGTTCCCCATCTCAGCCCAGAGAGCCGGTAGAACAACTTTTGTGGTGTCTTTCAGCTGCCTAGCGGAGCAATGTAAAAACTACCAGAGAACTCCTTGCTGGCACCTTCCCCGGTGGAGTTGTGCACGGGCTGTGTTTGGAACGTTTTTTCACCGGCTTAGTCAAAAAGTCAGCGGTTCCCCATCTCAGCCCAGAGAGCAGGTAGAACAACTTTTGTGGTGTCTTTCAGCTGCCTAGCGGAGCAATGTAAAAACTACCAGAGAACTCCTTGCTGGCACCTTCCCCGGTGGAGTTGTGCACGGGGTGTGTTTGGAACGTTTTTTCACCGGCTTAGTCAAAAAGTCAGCGGTTCCCCATCTCAGCCCAGAGAGCAGGTAGAACAACTTTTGTGGTGTCTTTCCGCTGCCTAGCGGAGCAATGTAAAAACTACCAGAGAACTCCTTGCTGGCACCTTCCCCGGTGGAGTTGTGCACGGGGTGTGTTTGGAACGTTTTTTCACCGGCTTAGTCAAAAAGTCAGCGGT
Organism: Falco punctatus; assembly: GCF_963210335.1. Lineage (NCBI taxonomy): Eukaryota > Metazoa > Chordata > Aves > Falconiformes > Falconidae > Falco > Falco punctatus. The sequence goes on along the minus strand of NW_027660207.1, from coordinate 36,079 downwards.
TCCCCATTTCAGCCCAGAGAGCACGTAGAACAACTTTTATGGTGTCTTTCAGCTGCCTAGCGGAGCAATGTAAAAACTACCAGAGAACTCCTTGCTGGCACCTTCCCCGGTGGAGTTGTGCACGGGGTGTGTTTGGAACGTTTTTTCACCGGCTTAGTCAAAAAGTCAGCGGTTCCCCATCTCAGCCCAGAGAGCCGGTAGAACAACTTTTGTGGTGTCTTTCCGCTGCCTAGCGGAGCAATGTAAAAACTACCAGAGAACTCCTTGCTGGCACCTTCCCCGGTGGAGTTGTGCACGGGCTGTGTTTGGAACGTTTTTTCACCGGCTTAGTCAAAAAGTCAGCGGTTCCCCATTTCAGCCCAGAGAGCACGTAGAACAACTTTTATGGTGTCTTTCAGCTGCCTAGCGGAGCAATGTAAAAACTACCAGAGAACTCCTTGCTGGCACCTTCCCCGGTGGAGTTGTGCACGGGGTGTGTTTGGAACGTTTTTTCACTGGCTTAGTCAAAAAGTCAGCGGTTCCCCATCTCAGCCCAGAGAGCCGGTAGAACAACTTTTGTGGTGTCTTTCCGCTGCCTAGCGGAGCAATGTAAAAACTACCAGAGAACTCCTTGCTGGCACCTTCCCCGGTGGAGTTGTGCACGGGGTGTGTTTGGAACGTTTTTTCACCGGCTTAGTCAAAAAGTCAGCGGTTCCCCATCTCAGCCCACAGAGCAGGTAGAACAACTTTTGTGGTGTCTTTCAGCTGCCTAGCGGAGCAATGTAAAAACTACCAGAGAACTCCTTGCTGGCACCTTCCTCGGTGGAGTTGTGCACGGGGTGGGTTTGGAACGTTTTTTTCACCGGCTTAGTCAAAAAGTCAGCGGTTCCCCATCTCAGCCCAGAAAGCAGGTAGAACAACTTTTGTGGTGTCTTTCAGCTGCCTAGCGGAGCAATGTAAAAACTACCAGAGAACTCCTTGCTGGCACCTTCCCCGGTGGAGTTGTGCACGGGGTGTGTTTGGAACGTTTTTTCACCGGCTTAGTCAAAAAGTCAGCGGTTCCCCATCTCAGCCCAGAGAGCCGGTAGAACAACTTTTGTGGTGTCTTTCAGCTGCCTAGCGGAGCAATGTAAAAACTACCAGAGAACTCCTTGCTGGCACCTTCCCCGGTGGAGTTGTGCACGGGGTGTGTTTGGAACGTTTTTTCACCGGCTTAGTCAAAAAGTCAGCGGTTCCCCATCTCAGCCCAGAAAGCCGGTAGAACAACTTTTGTGGTGTCTTTCCGATGCCTAGAGGAGCAATGTAAAAACTACCAGAGAACTCCTTGCTGGCACCTTCCCCGGTGGAGTTGTGCACGGGGTGTGTTTGGAACGTTTTTTTCACCGGCTTAGTCAAAAAGTCAGCGGTTCCCCATCTCAGCCCACAGAGCAGGTAGAACAACTTTTGTGGTGTCTTTCAGCTGCCTAGCGGAGCAATGTAAAAACTACCAGAGAACTCCTTGCTGGCACCTTCCCCGGTGGAGTTGTGCACGGGGTGTGTTTGGAACGTTTTTTCACCGGCTTAGTCAAAAAGTCAGCGGTTCCCCATCTCAGCCCAGAGAGCAGGTAGAACAACTTTTGTGGTGTCTTTCCGCTGCCTAGCGGAGCAATGTAAAAACTACCAGAGAACTCCTTGCTGGCACCTTCCCCGGTGGAGTTGTGCACGGGGTGTGTTTGGAACGTTTTTTCACCGGCTTAGTCAAAAAGTCAGCGGTTCCCCATCTCAGCCCAGAGAGCAGGTAGAACAACTTTTGTGGTGTCTTTCCGCTGCCTAGCGGAGCAATGTAAAAACTACCAGAGAACTCCTTGCTGGCACCTTCCCCGGTGGAGTTGTGCACGGGGTGTGTTTGGAACGTTTTTTCACCGGCTTAGTCAAAAAGTCAGCGGTTCCCCATCTCAGCCCAGAGAGCAGGTAGAACAACTTTTGTGGTGTCTTTCCGATGCCTAGAGGAGCAATGTAAAAACTACCAGAGAACTCCTTGCTGGCACCTTCCCCGGTGGAGTTGTGCACGGGCTGTGTTTGGAACGTTTTTTCACCGGCTTAGTCAAAAAGTCAGCGGTTCCCCATCTCAGCCCAGAAAGCAGGTAGAACAACTTTTGTGGTGTCTTTCCGCTGCCTAGCGGAGCAATGTAAAAACTACCAGAGAACTCCTTGCTGGCACCTTCCCCGGTGGAGTTGTGCACGGGGTGTGTTTGGAACGTTTTTTTCACCGGCTTAGTCAAAAAGTCAGCGGTTCCCCATCTCAGCCCACAGAGCAGGTAGAACAACTTTTGTGGTGTCTTTCCGCTGCCTAGCGGAGCAATGTAAAAACTACCAGAGAACTCCTTGCTGGCACCTTCCCCGGTGGAGTTGTGCACGGGGTGTGTTTGGAACGTTTTTTTCACCGGCTTAGTCAAAAAGTCAGCGGTTCCCCATCTCAGCCCAGAGAGCAGGTAGAACAACTTTTGTGGTGTCTTTCAGCTGCCTAGCGGAGCAATGTAAAAACTACCAGAGAACTCCTTGCTGGCACCTTCCCCGGTGGAGTTGTGCACGGGGTGTGTTTGGAACGTTTTTTCACCGGCTTAGTCAAAAAGTCAGCGGTTCCCCATCTCAGCCCAGAGAGCCGGTAGAACAACTTTTGTGGTGTCTTTCCGCTGCCTAGCGGAGCAATGTAAAAACTACCAGAGAACTACTTGCTGGCACCTTCCCCGGTGGAGTTGTGCACGGGGTGTGTTTGGAACGTTTTTTTCACCGGCTTAGTCAAAAAGTCAGCGGTTCCCCATCTCAGCCCAGAGAGCCGGTAGAACAACTTTTGTGGTGTCTTTCCGCTGCCTAGCGGAGCAATGTAAAAACTACCAGAGAACTCCTTGCTGGCACCTTCCCCGGTGGAGTTGTGCACGGGCTGTGTTTGGAACGTTTTTTCACCGGCTTAGTCAAAAAGTCAGCGGTTCCCCATTTCAGCCCAGAGAGCACGTAGAACAACTTTTATGGTGTCTTTCAGCTGCCTAGCGGAGCAATGTAAAAACTACCAGAGAACTCCTTGCTGGCACCTTCCCCGGTGGAGTTGTGCACGGGGTGTGTTTGGAACGTTTTTTCACCGGCTTAGTCAAAAAGTCAGCGGTTCCCCATTTCAGCCCAGAGAGCACGTAGAACAACTTTTATGGTGTCTTTCAGCTGCCTAGCGGAGCAATGTAAAAACTACCAGAGAACTCCTTGCTGGCACCTTCCCCGGTGGAGTTGTGCACGGGGTGTGTTTGGAACGTTTTTTCACCGGCTTAGTCAAAAAGTCAGCGGTTCCCCATCTCAGCCCAGAGAGCCGGTAGAACAACTTTTGTGGTGTCTTTCCGCTGCCTAGCGGAGCAATGTAAAAACTACCAGAGAACTCCTTGCTGGCACCTTCCCCGGTGGAGTTGTGCACGGGGTGTGTTTGGAACGTTTTTTCACCGGCTTAGTCAAAAAGTCAGCGGTTCCCCATCTCAGCCCACAGAGCAGGTAGAACAACTTTTGTGGTGTCTTTCAGCTGCCTAGCGGAGCAATGTAAAAACTACCAGAGAACTCCTTGCTGGCACCTTCCTCGGTGGAGTTGTGCACGGGGTGGGTTTGGAACGTTTTTTTCACCGGCTTAGTCAAAAAGTCAGCGGTTCCCCATCTCAGCCCAGAAAGCAGGTAGAACAACTTTTGTGGTGTCTTTCAGCTGCCTAGCGGAGCAATGTAAAAACTACCAGAGAACTCCTTGCTGGCACCTTCCCCGGTGGAGTTGTGCACGGGGTGTGTTTGGAACGTTTTTTCACCGGCTTAGTCAAAAAGTCAGCGGTTCCCCATCTCAGCCCAGAGAGCCGGTAGAACAACTTTTGTGGTGTCTTTCAGCTGCCTAGCGGAGCAATGTAAAAACTACCAGAGAACTCCTTGCTGGCACCTTCCCCGGTGGAGTTGTGCACGGGGTGTGTTTGGAACGTTTTTTCACCGGCTTAGTCAAAAAGTCAGCGGTTCCCCATCTCAGCCCAGAAAGCCGGTAGAACAACTTTTGTGGTGTCTTTCCGATGCCTAGAGGAGCAATGTAAAAACTACCAGAGAACTCCTTGCTGGCACCTTCCCCGGTGGAGTTGTGCACGGGGTGTGTTTGGAACGTTTTTTTCACCGGCTTAGTCAAAAAGTCAGCGGTTCCCCATCTCAGCCCACAGAGCAGGTAGAACAACTTTTGTGGTGTCTTTCAGCTGCCTAGCGGAGCAATGTAAAAACTACCAGAGAACTCCTTGCTGGCACCTTCCTCGGTGGAGTTGTGCACGGGGTGTGTTTGGAACGTTTTTTTCACCGGCTTAGTCAAAAAGTCAGCGGTTCCCCATTTCAGCCCAGAGAGCACGTAGAACAACTTTTATGGTGTCTTTCAGCTGCCTAGCGGAGCAATGTAAAAACTACCAGAGAACTCCTTGCTGGCACCTTCCCCGGTGGAGTTGTGCACGGGGTGTGTTTGGAACGTTTTTTCACCGGCTTAGTCAAAAAGTCAGCGGTTCCCCATCTCAGCCCAGAGAGCCGGTAGAACAACTTTTGTGGTGTCTTTCCGCTGCCTAGCGGAGCAATGTAAAAACTACCAGAGAACTCCTTGCTGGCACCTTCCCCGGTGGAGTTGTGCACGGGCTGTGTTTGGAACGTTTTTTCACCGGCTTAGTCAAAAAGTCAGCGGTTCCCCATTTCAGCCCAGAGAGCACGTAGAACAACTTTTATGGTGTCTTTCAGCTGCCTAGCGGAGCAATGTAAAAACTACCAGAGAACTCCTTGCTGGCACCTTCCCCGGTGGAGTTGTGCACGGGGTGTGTTTGGAACGTTTTTTCACCGGCTTAGTCAAAAAGTCAGCGGTTCCCCATCTCAGCCCAGAGAGCCGGTAGAACAACTTTTGTGGTGTCTTTCCGCTGCCTAGCGGAGCAATGTAAAAACTACCAGAGAACTCCTTGCTGGCACCTTCCCCGGTGGAGTTGTGCACGGGGTGTGTTTGGAACGTTTTTTCACCGGCTTAGTCAAAAAGTCAGCGGTTCCCCATCTCAGCCCACAGAGCAGGTAGAACAACTTTTGTGGTGTCTTTCAGCTGCCTAGCGGAGCAATGTAAAAACTACCAGAGAACTCCTTGCTGGCACCTTCCTCGGTGGAGTTGTGCACGGGGTGGGTTTGGAACGTTTTTTTCACCGGCTTAGTCAAAAAGTCAGCGGTTCCCCATCTCAGCCCAGAAAGCAGGTAGAACAACTTTTGTGGTGTCTTTCAGCTGCCTAGCGGAGCAATGTAAAAACTACCAGAGAACTCCTTGCTGGCACCTTCCCCGGTGGAGTTGTGCACGGGGTGTGTTTGGAACGTTTTTTCACCGGCTTAGTCAAAAAGTCAGCGGTTCCCCATCTCAGCCCAGAGAGCCGGTAGAACAACTTTTGTGGTGTCTTTCAGCTGCCTAGCGGAGCAATGTAAAAACTACCAGAGAACTCCTTGCTGGCACCTTCCCCGGTGGAGTTGTGCACGGGGTGTGTTTGGAACGTTTTTTCACCGGCTTAGTCAAAAAGTCAGCGGTTCCCCATCTCAGCCCAGAAAGCCGGTAGAACAACTTTTGTGGTGTCTTTCCGATGCCTAGAGGAGCAATGTAAAAACTACCAGAGAACTCCTTGCTGGCACCTTCCCCGGTGGAGTTGTGCACGGGGTGTGTTTGGAACGTTTTTTTCACCGGCTTAGTCAAAAAGTCAGCGGTTCCCCATCTCAGCCCACAGAGCAGGTAGAACAACTTTTGTGGTGTCTTTCAGCTGCCTAGCGGAGCAATGTAAAAACTACCAGAGAACTCCTTGCTGGCACCTTCCCCGGTGGAGTTGTGCACGGGGTGTGTTTGGAACGTTTTTTCACCGGCTTAGTCAAAAAGTCAGCGGTTCCCCATCTCAGCCCAGAGAGCAGGTAGAACAACTTTTGTGGTGTCTTTCCGCTGCCTAGCGGAGCAATGTAAAAACTACCAGAGAACTCCTTGCTGGCACCTTCCCCGGTGGAGTTGTGCACGGGGTGTGTTTGGAACGTTTTTTCACCGGCTTAGTCAAAAAGTCAGCGGTTCCCCATCTCAGCCCAGAGAGCAGGTAGAACAACTTTTGTGGTGTCTTTCCGCTGCCTAGCGGAGCAATGTAAAAACTACCAGAGAACTCCTTGCTGGCACCTTCCCCGGTGGAGTTGTGCACGGGGTGTGTTTGGAACGTTTTTTCACCGGCTTAGTCAAAAAGTCAGCGGTTCCCCATCTCAGCCCAGAGAGCAGGTAGAACAACTTTTGTGGTGTCTTTCCGATGCCTAGAGGAGCAATGTAAAAACTACCAGAGAACTCCTTGCTGGCACCTTCCCCGGTGGAGTTGTGCACGGGCTGTGTTTGGAACGTTTTTTCACCGGCTTAGTCAAAAAGTCAGCGGTTCCCCATCTCAGCCCAGAAAGCAGGTAGAACAACTTTTGTGGTGTCTTTCCGCTGCCTAGCGGAGCAATGTAAAAACTACCAGAGAACTCCTTGCTGGCACCTTCCCCGGTGGAGTTGTGCACGGGGTGTGTTTGGAACGTTTTTTTCACCGGCTTAGTCAAAAAGTCAGCGGTTCCCCATCTCAGCCCACAGAGCAGGTAGAACAACTTTTGTGGTGTCTTTCCGCTGCCTAGCGGAGCAATGTAAAAACTACCAGAGAACTCCTTGCTGGCACCTTCCCCGGTGGAGTTGCGCACGGGGTGTGTTTGGAACGTTTTTTTCACCGGCTTAGTCAAAAAGTCAGCGGTTCCCCATCTCAGCCCAGAGAGCAGGTAGAACAACTTTTGTGGTGTCTTTCAGCTGCCTAGCGGAGCAATGTAAAAACTACCAGAGAACTCCTTGCTGGCACCTTCCCCGGTGGAGTTGTGCACGGGGTGTGTTTGGAACGTTTTTTCACCGGCTTAGTCAAAAAGTCAGCGGTTCCCCATCTCAGCCCAGAGAGCCGGTAGAACAACTTTTGTGGTGTCTTTCCGCTGCCTAGCGGAGCAATGTAAAAACTACCAGAGAACTCCTTGCTGGCACCTTCCCCGGTGGAGTTGTGCACGGGGTGTGTTTGGAACGTTTTTTTCACCGGCTTAGTCAAAAAGTCAGCGGTTCCCCATCTCAGCCCAGAGAGCCGGTAGAACAACTTTTGTGGTGTCTTTCCGCTGCCTAGCGGAGCAATGTAAAAACTACCAGAGAACTCCTTGCTGGCACCTTCCCCGGTGGAGTTGTGCACGGGCTGTGTTTGGAACGTTTTTTCACCGGCTTAGTCAAAAAGTCAGCGGTTCCCCATTTCAGCCCAGAGAGCACGTAGAACAACTTTTATGGTGTCTTTCAGCTGCCTAGCGGAGCAATGTAAAAACTACCAGAGAACTCCTTGCTGGCACCTTCCCCGGTGGAGTTGTGCACGGGGTGTGTTTGGAACGTTTTTTCACCGGCTTAGTCAAAAAGTCAGCGGTTCCCCATTTCAGCCCAGAGAGCACGTAGAACAACTTTTATGGTGTCTTTCAGCTGCCTAGCGGAGCAATGTAAAAACTACCAGAGAACTCCTTGCTGGCACCTTCCCCGGTGGAGTTGTGCACGGGGTGTGTTTGGAACGTTTTTTTCACCGGCTTAGTCAAAAAGTCAGCGGTTCCCCATCTCAGCCCAGAGAGCCGGTAGAACAACTTTTGTGGTGTCTTTCCGCTGCCTAGCGGAGCAATGTAAAAACTACCAGAGAACTCCTTGCTGGCACCTTCCCCGGTGGAGTTGTGCACGGGCTGTGTTTGGAACGTTTTTTCACCGGCTTAGTCAAAAAGTCAGCGGTTCCCCATCTCAGCCCAGAGAGCCGGTAGAACAACTTTTGTGGTGTCTTTCCGCTGCCTAGCGGAGCAATGTAAAAACTACCAGAGAACTCCTTGCTGGCACCTTCCCCGGTGGAGTTGTGCACGGGCTGTGTTTGGAACGTTTTTTCACCGGCTTAGTCAAAAAGTCAGCGGTTCCCCATTTCAGCCCAGAGAGCACGTAGAACAACTTTTATGGTGTCTTTCAGCTGCCTAGCGGAGCAATGTAAAAACTACCAGAGAACTCCTTGCTGGCACCTTCCCCGGTGGAGTTGTGCACGGGGTGTGTTTGGAACGTTTTTTCACCGGCTTAGTCAAAAAGTCAGCGGTTCCCCATCTCAGCCCAGAGAGCCGGTAGAACAACTTTTGTGGTGTCTTTCCGCTGCCTAGCGGAGCAATGTAAAAACTACCAGAGAACTCCTTGCTGGCACCTTCCCCGGTGGAGTTGTGCACGGGGTGTGTTTGGAACGTTTTTTCACCGGCTTAGTCAAAAAGTCAGCGGTTCCCCATCTCAGCCCACAGAGCAGGTAGAACAACTTTTGTGGTGTCTTTCAGCTGCCTAGCGGAGCAATGTAAAAACTACCAGAGAACTCCTTGCTGGCACCTTCCTCGGTGGAGTTGTGCACGGGGTGGGTTTGGAACGTTTTTTTCACCGGCTTAGTCAAAAAGTCAGCGGTTCCCCATTTCAGCCCAGAGAGCACGTAGAACAACTTTTATGGTGTCTTTCAGCTGCCTAGCGGAGCAATGTAAAAACTACCAGAGAACTCCTTGCTGGCACCTTCCCCGGTGGAGTTGTGCACGGGCTGTGTTTGGAACGTTTTTTTCACCGGCTTAGTCAAAAAGTCAGCGGTTCCCCATCTCAGCCCAGAGAGCCGGTAGAACAACTTTTGTGGTGTCTTTCCGCTGCCTAGCGGAGCAATGTAAAAACTACCAGAGAACTCCTTGCTGGCACCTTCCCCGGTGGAGTTGTGCACGGGCTGTGTTTGGAACGTTTTTTCACCGGCTTAGTCAAAAAGTCAGCGGTTCCCCATCTCAGCCCAGAGAGCCGGTAGAACAACTTTTGTGGTGTCTTTCCGCTGCCTAGCGGAGCAATGTAAAAACTACCAGAGAACTCCTTGCTGGCACCTTCCCCGGTGGAGTTGTGCACGGGCTGTGTTTGGAACGTTTTTTCACCGGCTTAGTCAAAAAGTCAGCGGTTCCCCATTTCAGCCCAGAGAGCACGTAGAACAACTTTTATGGTGTCTTTCAGCTGCCTAGCGGAGCAATGTAAAAACTACCAGAGAACTCCTTGCTGGCACCTTCCCCGGTGGAGTTGTGCACGGGGTGTGTTTGGAACGTTTTTTCACCGGCTTAGTCAAAAAGTCAGCGGTTCCCCATCTCAGCCCAGAGAGCCGGTAGAACAACTTTTGTGGTGTCTTTCCGCTGCCTAGCGGAGCAATGTAAAAACTACCAGAGAACTCCTTGCTGGCACCTTCCCCGGTGGAGTTGTGCACGGGGTGTGTTTGGAACGTTTTTTCACCGGCTTAGTCAAAAAGTCAGCGGTTCCCCATCTCAGCCCACAGAGCAGGTAGAACAACTTTTGTGGTGTCTTTCAGCTGCCTAGCGGAGCAATGTAAAAACTACCAGAGAACTCCTTGCTGGCACCTTCCTCGGTGGAGTTGTGCACGGGGTGGGTTTGGAACGTTTTTTTCACCGGCTTAGTCAAAAAGTCAGCGGTTCCCCATCTCAGCCCAGAAAGCAGGTAGAACAACTTTTGTGGTGTCTTTCAGCTGCCTAGCGGAGCAATGTAAAAACTACCAGAGAACTCCTTGCTGGCACCTTCCCCGGTGGAGTTGTGCACGGGGTGTGTTTGGAACGTTTTTTCACCGGCTTAGTCAAAAAGTCAGCGGTTCCCCATCTCAGCCCAGAGAGCCGGTAGAACAACTTTTGTGGTGTCTTTCAGCTGCCTAGCGGAGCAATGTAAAAACTACCAGAGAACTCCTTGCTGGCACCTTCCCCGGTGGAGTTGTGCACGGGGTGTGTTTGGAACGTTTTTTCACCGGCTTAGTCAAAAAGTCAGCGGTTCCCCATCTCAGCCCAGAAAGCCGGTAGAACAACTTTTGTGGTGTCTTTCCGATGCCTAGAGGAGCAATGTAAAAACTACCAGAGAACTCCTTGCTGGCACCTTCCCCGGTGGAGTTGTGCACGGGGTGTGTTTGGAACGTTTTTTTCACCGGCTTAGTCAAAAAGTCAGCGGTTCCCCATCTCAGCCCACAGAGCAGGTAGAACAACTTTTGTGGTGTCTTTCAGCTGCCTAGCGGAGCAATGTAAAAACTACCAGAGAACTCCTTGCTGGCACCTTCCCCGGTGGAGTTGTGCACGGGGTGTGTTTGGAACGTTTTTTCACCGGCTTAGTCAAAAAGTCAGCGGTTCCCCATCTCAGCCCAGAGAGCAGGTAGAACAACTTTTGTGGTGTCTTTCCGCTGCCTAGCGGAGCAATGTAAAAACTACCAGAGAACTCCTTGCTGGCACCTTCCCCGGTGGAGTTGTGCACGGGGTGTGTTTGGAACGTTTTTTCACCGGCTTAGTCAAAAAGTCAGCGGTTCCCCATCTCAGCCCAGAGAGCAGGTAGAACAACTTTTGTGGTGTCTTTCCGCTGCCTAGCGGAGCAATGTAAAAACTACCAGAGAACTCCTTGCTGGCACCTTCCCCGGTGGAGTTGTGCACGGGGTGTGTTTGGAACGTTTTTTCACCGGCTTAGTCAAAAAGTCAGCGGTTCCCCATCTCAGCCCAGAAAGCCGGTAGAACAACTTTTGTGGTGTCTTTCCGATGCCTAGAGGAGCAATGTAAAAACTACCAGAGAACTCCTTGCTGGCACCTTCCCCGGTGGAGTTGTGCACGGGGTGTGTTTGGAACGTTTTTTTCACCGGCTTAGTCAAAAAGTCAGCGGTTCCCCATCTCAGCCCACAGAGCAGGTAGAACAACTTTTGTGGTGTCTTTCAGCTGCCTAGCGGAGCAATGTAAAAACTACCAGAGAACTCCTTGCTGGCACCTTCCCCGGTGGAGTTGTGCACGGGGTGTGTTTGGAACGTTTTTTCACCGGCTTAGTCAAAAAGTCAGCGGTTCCCCATCTCAGCCCAGAGAGCAGGTAGAACAACTTTTGTGGTGTCTTTCCGCTGCCTAGCGGAGCAATGTAAAAACTACCAGAGAACTCCTTGCTGGCACCTTCCCCGGTGGAGTTGTGCACGGGGTGTGTTTGGAACGTTTTTTCACCGGCTTAGTCAAAAAGTCAGCGGTTCCCCATCTCAGCCCAGAGAGCAGGTAGAACAACTTTTGTGGTGTCTTTCCGCTGCCTAGCGGAGCAATGTAAAAACTACCAGAGAACTCCTTGCTGGCACCTTCCCCGGTGGAGTTGTGCACGGGGTGTGTTTGGAACGTTTTTTCACCGGCTTAGTCAAAAAGTCAGCGGTTCCCCATCTCAGCCCAGAGAGCAGGTAGAACAACTTTTGTGGTGTCTTTCCGATGCCTAGAGGAGCAATGTAAAAACTACCAGAGAACTCCTTGCTGGCACCTTCCCCGGTGGAGTTGTGCACGGGCTGTGTTTGGAACGTTTTTTCACCGGCTTAGTCAAAAAGTCAGCGGTTCCCCATCTCAGCCCAGAAAGCAGGTAGAACAACTTTTGTGGTGTCTTTCCGCTGCCTAGCGGAGCAATGTAAAAACTACCAGAGAACTCCTTGCTGGCACCTTCCCCGGTGGAGTTGTGCACGGGGTGTGTTTGGAACGTTTTTTTCACCGGCTTAGTCAAAAAGTCAGCGGTTCCCCATCTCAGCCCACAGAGCAGGTAGAACAACTTTTGTGGTGTCTTTCCGCTGCCTAGCGGAGCAATGTAAAAACTACCAGAGAACTCCTTGCTGGCACCTTCCCCGGTGGAGTTGTGCACGGGGTGTGTTTGGAACGTTTTTTTCACCGGCTTAGTCAAAAAGTCAGCGGTTCCCCATCTCAGCCCACAGAGCAGGTAGAACAACTTTTGTGGTGTCTTTCAGCTGCCTAGCGGAGCAATGTAAAAACTACCAGAGAACTCCTTGCTGGCACCTTCCCCGGTGGAGTTGTGCACGGGGTGTGTTTGGAACGTTTTTTCACCGGCTTAGTCAAAAACTCAGCGGTTCCCCATCTCAGCCCAGAGAGCCGGTAGAACAACTTTTGTGGTGTCTTTCCGCTGCCTAGCGGAGCAATGTAAAAACTACCAGAGAACTCCTTGCTGGCACCTTCCCCGGTGGAGTTGTGCACGGGGTGTGTTTGGAACGTTTTTTCACCGGCTTAGTCAAAAAGTCAGCGGTTCCCCATTTCAGCCCAGAGAGCACGTAGAACAACTTTTATGGTGTCTTTCAGCTGCCTAGCGGAGCAATGTAAAAACTACCAGAGAACTCCTTGCTGGCACCTTCCCCGGTGGAGTTGTGCACGGGGTGTGTTTGGAACTTTTTTTCACCGGCTTAGTCAAAAAGTCAGCGGTTCCCCATCTCAGCCCAGAGAGCAGGTAGAACAACTTTGGTGGTGTCTTTCCACTGCCTAGCGGAGCAATGTAAAAACTACCAGAGAACTCCTTGCTGGCACCTTCCCCGGTGGAGTTGTGCACGGGGTGTGTTTGGAACGTTTTTTCACCGGCTTAGTCAAAAAGTCAGCGGTTCCCCATCTCAGCCCAGAGAGCCGGTAGAACAACTTTTGTGGTGTCTTTCAGCTGCCTAGCGGAGCAATGTAAAAACTACCAGAGAACTCCTTGCTGGCACCTTCCCCGGTGGAGTTGTGCACGGGGTGTGTTTGGAACGTTTTTTCACCGGCTTAGTCAAAAAGTCAGCGGTTCCCCATCTCAGCCCAGAAAGCCGGTAGAACAACTTTTGTGGTGTCTTTCCGATGCCTAGAGGAGCAATGTAAAAACTACCAGAGAACTCCTTGCTGGCACCTTCCCCGGTGGAGTTGTGCACGGGGTGTGTTTGGAACGTTTTTTTCACCGGCTTAGTCAAAAAGTCAGCGGTTCCCCATCTCAGCCCACAGAGCAGGTAGAACAACTTTTGTGGTGTCTTTCAGCTGCCTAGCGGAGCAATGTAAAAACTACCAGAGAACTCCTTGCTGGCACCTTCCCCGGTGGAGTTGTGCACGGGGTGTGTTTGGAACGTTTTTTCACCGGCTTAGTCAAAAAGTCAGCGGTTCCCCATCTCAGCCCAGAGAGCAGGTAGAACAACTTTTGTGGTGTCTTTCCGCTGCCTAGCGGAGCAATGTAAAAACTACCAGAGAACTCCTTGCTGGCACCTTCCCCGGTGGAGTTGTGCACGGGGTGTGTTTGGAACGTTTTTTCACCGGCTTAGTCAAAAAGTCAGCGGTTCCCCATCTCAGCCCAGAGAGCAGGTAGAACAACTTTTGTGGTGTCTTTCCGCTGCCTAGCGGAGCAATGTAAAAACTACCAGAGAACTCCTTGCTGGCACCTTCCCCGGTGGAGTTGTGCACGGGGTGTGTTTGGAACGTTTTTTCACCGGCTTAGTCAAAAAGTCAGCGGTTCCCCATCTCAGCCCAGAAAGCCGGTAGAACAACTTTTGTGGTGTCTTTCCGATGCCTAGAGGAGCAATGTAAAAACTACCAGAGAACTCCTTGCTGGCACCTTCCCCGGTGGAGTTGTGCACGGGGTGTGTTTGGAACGTTTTTTTCACCGGCTTAGTCAAAAAGTCAGCGGTTCCCCATCTCAGCCCACAGAGCAGGTAGAACAACTTTTGTGGTGTCTTTCAGCTGCCTAGCGGAGCAATGTAAAAACTACCAGAGAACTCCTTGCTGGCACCTTCCCCGGTGGAGTTGTGCACGGGGTGTGTTTGGAACGTTTTTTCACCGGCTTAGTCAAAAAGTCAGCGGTTCCCCATCTCAGCCCAGAGAGCAGGTAGAACAACTTTTGTGGTGTCTTTCCGCTGCCTAGCGGAGCAATGTAAAAACTACCAGAGAACTCCTTGCTGGCACCTTCCCCGGTGGAGTTGTGCACGGGGTGTGTTTGGAACGTTTTTTCACCGGCTTAGTCAAAAAGTCAGCGGTTCCCCATCTCAGCCCAGAGAGCAGGTAGAACAACTTTTGTGGTGTCTTTCCGCTGCCTAGCGGAGCAATGTAAAAACTACCAGAGAACTCCTTGCTGGCACCTTCCCCGGTGGAGTTGTGCACGGGGTGTGTTTGGAACGTTTTTTCACCGGCTTAGTCAAAAAGTCAGCGGTTCCCCATCTCAGCCCAGAGAGCAGGTAGAACAACTTTTGTGGTGTCTTTCCGATGCCTAGAGGAGCAATGTAAAAACTACCAGAGAACTCCTTGCTGGCACCTTCCCCGGTGGAGTTGTGCACGGGCTGTGTTTGGAACGTTTTTTCACCGGCTTAGTCAAAAAGTCAGCGGTTCCCCATCTCAGCCCAGAAAGCAGGTAGAACAACTTTTGTGGTGTCTTTCCGCTGCCTAGCGGAGCAATGTAAAAACTACCAGAGAACTCCTTGCTGGCACCTTCCCCGGTGGAGTTGTGCACGGGGTGTGTTTGGAACGTTTTTTTCACCGGCTTAGTCAAAAAGTCAGCGGTTCCCCATCTCAGCCCACAGAGCAGGTAGAACAACTTTTGTGGTGTCTTTCCGCTGCCTAGCGGAGCAATGTAAAAACTACCAGAGAACTCCTTGCTGGCACCTTCCCCGGTGGAGTTGTGCACGGGGTGTGTTTGGAACGTTTTTTTCACCGGCTTAGTCAAAAAGTCAGCGGTTCCCCATCTCAGCCCACAGAGCAGGTAGAACAACTTTTGTGGTGTCTTTCAGCTGCCTAGCGGAGCAATGTAAAAACTACCAGAGAACTCCTTGCTGGCACCTTCCCCGGTGGAGTTGTGCACGGGGTGTGTTTGGAACGTTTTTTCACCGGCTTAGTCAAAAACTCAGCGGTTCCCCATCTCAGCCCAGAGAGCCGGTAGAACAACTTTTGTGGTGTCTTTCCGCTGCCTAGCGGAGCAATGTAAAAACTACCAGAGAACTCCTTGCTGGCACCTTCCCCGGTGGAGTTGTGCACGGGGTGTGTTTGGAACGTTTTTTCACCGGCTTAGTCAAAAAGTCAGCGGTTCCCCATTTCAGCCCAGAGAGCACGTAGAACAACTTTTATGGTGTCTTTCAGCTGCCTAGCGGAGCAATGTAAAAACTACCAGAGAACTCCTTGCTGGCACCTTCCCCGGTGGAGTTGTGCACGGGGTGTGTTTGGAACTTTTTTTCACCGGCTTAGTCAAAAAGTCAGCGGTTCCCCATCTCAGCCCAGAGAGCAGGTAGAACAACTTTGGTGGTGTCTTTCCACTGCCTAGCGGAGCAATGTAAAAACTACCAGAGAACTACTTGCTGGCACCTTCCCCGGTGGAGTTGTGCACGGGGTGTGTTTGGAACTTTTTTTCACCGGCTTAGTCAAAAAGTCAGCGGTTCCCCATCTCAGCCCAGAGAGCAGGTAGAACAACTTTTGTGGTGTCTTTCCACTGCCTAGCGGAGCAATGTAAAAACTACCAGAGAACTCCTTGCTGGCACCTTCCCCGGTGGAGTTGTGCACGGGGTGTGTTTGGAACGTTTTTTCACCGGCTTAGTCAAAAAGTCAGCGGTTCCCCATCTCAGCCCAGAGAGCCGGTAGAACAACTTTTGTGGTGTCTTTCAGCTGCCTAGCGGAGCAATGTAAAAACTACCAGAGAACTCCTTGCTGGCACCTTCCCCGGTGGAGTTGTGCACGGGGTGTGTTTGGAACGTTTTTTCACCGGCTTAGTCAAAAAGTCAGCGGTTCCCCATCTCAGCCCAGAGAGCCGGTAGAACAACTTTTATGGTGTCTTTCAGCTGCCTAGCGGAGCAATGTAAAAACTACCAGAGAACTCCTTGCTGGCACCTTCCCCGGTGGAGTTGTGCACGGGGTGTGTTTGGAACGTTTTTTCACCGGCTTAGTCAAAAAGTCAGCGGTTCCCCATCTCAGCCCAGAGAGCCGGTAGAACAACTTTTGTGGTGTCTTTCCGCTGCCTAGCGGAGCAATGTAAAAACTACCAGAGAACTCCTTGCTGGCACCTTCCCCGGTGGAGTTGTGCACGGGCTGTGTTTGGAACGTTTTTTCACCGGCTTAGTCAAAAAGTCAGCGGTTCCCCATCTCAGCCCAGAGAGCCGGTAGAACAACTTTTGTGGTGTCTTTCAGCTGCCTAGCGGAGCAATGTAAAAACTACCAGAGAACTCCTTGCTGGCACCTTCCCCGGTGGAGTTGTGCACGGGGTGTGTTTGGAACGTTTTTTCACCGGCTTAGTCAAAAAGTCAGCGGTTCCCCATCTCAGCCCAGAAAGCCGGTAGAACAACTTTTGTGGTGTCTTTCCGATGCCTAGAGGAGCAATGTAAAAACTACCAGAGAACTCCTTGCTGGCACCTTCCCCGGTGGAGTTGTGCACGGGGTGTGTTTGGAACGTTTTTTTCACCGGCTTAGTCAAAAAGTCAGCGGTTCCCCATCTCAGCCCACAGAGCAGGTAGAACAACTTTTGTGGTGTCTTTCAGCTGCCTAGCGGAGCAATGTAAAAACTACCAGAGAACTCCTTGCTGGCACCTTCCCCGGTGGAGTTGTGCACGGGGTGTGTTTGGAACGTTTTTTCACCGGCTTAGTCAAAAAGTCAGCGGTTCCCCATCTCAGCCCAGAGAGCAGGTAGAACAACTTTTGTGGTGTCTTTCCGCTGCCTAGCGGAGCAATGTAAAAACTACCAGAGAACTCCTTGCTGGCACCTTCCCCGGTGGAGTTGTGCACGGGGTGTGTTTGGAACGTTTTTTCACCGGCTTAGTCAAAAAGTCAGCGGTTCCCCATCTCAGCCCAGAGAGCAGGTAGAACAACTTTTGTGGTGTCTTTCCGCTGCCTAGCGGAGCAATGTAAAAACTACCAGAGAACTCCTTGCTGGCACCTTCCCCGGTGGAGTTGTGCACGGGGTGTGTTTGGAACGTTTTTTCACCGGCTTAGTCAAAAAGTCAGCGGTTCCCCATCTCAGCCCAGAAAGCCGGTAGAACAACTTTTGTGGTGTCTTTCCGATGCCTAGAGGAGCAATGTAAAAACTACCAGAGAACTCCTTGCTGGCACCTTCCCCGGTGGAGTTGTGCACGGGGTGTGTTTGGAACGTTTTTTTCACCGGCTTAGTCAAAAAGTCAGCGGTTCCCCATCTCAGCCCACAGAGCAGGTAGAACAACTTTTGTGGTGTCTTTCAGCTGCCTAGCGGAGCAATGTAAAAACTACCAGAGAACTCCTTGCTGGCACCTTCCCCGGTGGAGTTGTGCACGGGGTGTGTTTGGAACGTTTTTTCACCGGCTTAGTCAAAAAGTCAGCGGTTCCCCATCTCAGCCCAGAAAGCCGGTAGAACAACTTTTGTGGTGTCTTTCCGATGCCTAGAGGAGCAATGTAAAAACTACCAGAGAACTCCTTGCTGGCACCTTCCCCGGTGGAGTTGTGCACGGGGTGTGTTTGGAACGTTTTTTTCACCGGCTTAGTCAAAAAGTCAGCGGTTCCCCATCTCAGCCCACAGAGCAGGTAGAACAACTTTTGTGGTGTCTTTCAGCTGCCTAGCGGAGCAATGTAAAAACTACCAGAGAACTCCTTGCTGGCACCTTCCCCGGTGGAGTTGTGCACGGGGTGTGTTTGGAACGTTTTTTCACCGGCTTAGTCAAAAAGTCAGCGGTTCCCCATCTCAGCCCAGAGAGCAGGTAGAACAACTTTTGTGGTGTCTTTCCGCTGCCTAGCGGAGCAATGTAAAAACTACCAGAGAACTCCTTGCTGGCACCTTCCCCGGTGGAGTTGTGCACGGGGTGTGTTTGGAACGTTTTTTCACCGGCTTAGTCAAAAAGTCAGCGGTTCCCCATCTCAGCCCAGAGAGCAGGTAGAACAACTTTTGTGGTGTCTTTCCGCTGCCTAGCGGAGCAATGTAAAAACTACCAGAGAACTCCTTGCTGGCACCTTCCCCGGTGGAGTTGTGCACGGGGTGTGTTTGGAACGTTTTTTCACCGGCTTAGTCAAAAAGTCAGCGGTTCCCCATCTCAGCCCAGAAAGCCGGTAGAACAACTTTTGTGGTGTCTTTCCGATGCCTAGAGGAGCAATGTAAAAACTACCAGAGAACTCCTTGCTGGCACCTTCCCCGGTGGAGTTGTGCACGGGGTGTGTTTGGAACGTTTTTTTCACCGGCTTAGTCAAAAAGTCAGCGGTTCCCCATCTCAGCCCACAGAGCAGGTAGAACAACTTTTGTGGTGTCTTTCAGCTGCCTAGTGGAGCAATGTAAAAACTACCAGAGAACTCCTTGCTGGCACCTTCCCCGGTGGAGTTGTGCACGGGGTGTGTTTGGAACGTTTTTTCACCGGCTTAGTCAAAAAGTCAGCGGTTCCCCATCTCAGCCCAGAGAGCAGGTAGAACAACTTTTGTGGTGTCTTTCCGCTGCCTAGCGGAGCAATGTAAAAACTACCAGAGAACTCCTTGCTGGCACCTTCCCCGGTGGAGTTGTGCACGGGGTGTGTTTGGAACGTTTTTTCACCGGCTTAGTCAAAAAGTCAGCGGTTCCCCATCTCAGCCCAGAGAGCAGGTAGAACAACTTTTGTGGTGTCTTTCCGCTGCCTAGCGGAGCAATGTAAAAACTACCAGAGAACTCCTTGCTGGCACCTTCCCCGGTGGAGTTGTGCACGGGGTGTGTTTGGAACGTTTTTTCACCGGCTTAGTCAAAAAGTCAGCGGTTCCCCATCTCAGCCCAGAGAGCAGGTAGAACAACTTTTGTGGTGTCTTTCCGATGCCTAGAGGAGCAATGTAAAAACTACCAGAGAACTCCTTGCTGGCACCTTCCCCGGTGGAGTTGTGCACGGGGTGTGTTTGGAACGTTTTTTCACCGGCTTAGTCAAAAAGTCAGCGGTTCCCCATCTCAGCCCAGAGAGCAGGTAGAACAACTTTTGTGGTGTCTTTCCGCTGCCTAGCGGAGCAATGTAAAAACTACCAGAGAACTCCTTGCTGGCACCTTCCCCGGTGGAGTTGTGCACGGGGTGTGTTTGGAACGTTTTTTTCACCGGCTTAGTCAAAAAGTCAGCGGTTCCCCATCTCAGCCCACAGAGCAGGTAGAACAACTTTTGTGGTGTCTTTCCGCTGCCTAGCGGAGCAATGTAAAAACTACCAGAGAACTCCTTGCTGGCACCTTCCCCGGTGGAGTTGTGCACGGGGTGTGTTTGGAACGTTTTTTTCACCGGCTTAGTCAAAAAGTCAGCGGTTCCCCATCTCAGCCCACAGAGCAGGTAGAACAACTTTTGTGGTGTCTTTCAGCTGCCTAGCGGAGCAATGTAAAAACTACCAGAGAACTCCTTGCTGGCACCTTCCCCGGTGGAGTTGTGCACGGGGTGTGTTTGGAACGTTTTTTCACCGGCTTAGTCAAAAACTCAGCGGTTCCCCATCTCAGCCCAGAGAGCCGGTAGAACAACTTTTGTGGTGTCTTTCCGCTGCCTAGCGGAGCAATGTAAAAACTACCAGAGAACTCCTTGCTGGCACCTTCCCCGGTGGAGTTGTGCACGGGGTGTGTTTGGAACGTTTTTTCACCGGCTTAGTCAAAAAGTCAGCGGTTCCCCATTTCAGCCCAGAGAGCACGTAGAACAACTTTTATGGTGTCTTTCAGCTGCCTAGCGGAGCAATGTAAAAACTACCAGAGAACTCCTTGCTGGCACCTTCCCCGGTGGAGTTGTGCACGGGGTGTGTTTGGAACTTTTTTTCACCGGCTTAGTCAAAAAGTCAGCGGTTCCCCATCTCAGCCCAGAGAGCAGGTAGAACAACTTTGGTGGTGTCTTTCCACTGCCTAGCGGAGCAATGTAAAAACTACCAGAGAACTACTTGCTGGCACCTTCCCCGGTGGAGTTGTGCACGGGGTGTGTTTGGAACTTTTTTTCACCGGCTTAGTCAAAAAGTCAGCGGTTCCCCATCTCAGCCCAGAGAGCAGGTAGAACAACTTTTGTGGTGTCTTTCCACTGCCTAGCGGAGCAATGTAAAAACTACCAGAGAACTCCTTGCTGGCACCTTCCCCGGTGGAGTTGTGCACGGGGTGTGTTTGGAACGTTTTTTCACCGGCTTAGTCAAAAAGTCAGCGGTTCCCCATCTCAGCCCAGAGAGCCGGTAGAACAACTTTTGTGGTGTCTTTCAGCTGCCTAGCGGAGCAATGTAAAAACTACCAGAGAACTCCTTGCTGGCACCTTCCCCGGTGGAGTTGTGCACGGGGTGTGTTTGGAACGTTTTTTCACCGGCTTAGTCAAAAAGTCAGCGGTTCCCCATCTCAGCCCAGAGAGCAGGTAGAACAACTTTTGTGGTGTCTTTCAGCTGCCTAGCGGAGCAATGTAAAAACTACCAGAGAACTCCTTGCTGGCACCTTCCCCGGTGGAGTTGTGCACGGGGTGTGTTTGGAACGTTTTTTCACCGGCTTAGTCAAAAAGTCAGCGGTTCCCCATCTCAGCCCAGAGAGCAGGTAGAACAACTTTTGTGGTGTCTTTCCGCTGCCTAGCGGAGCAATGTAAAAACTACCAGAGAACTCCTTGCTGGCACCTTCCCCGGTGGAGTTGTGCACGGGGTGTGTTTGGAACGTTTTTTCACCGGCTTAGTCAAAAAGTCAGCGGTTCCCCATTTCAGCCCAGAGAGCACGTAGAACAACTTTTATGGTGTCTTTCAGCTGCCTAGCGGAGCAATGTAAAAACTACCAGAGAACTCCTTGCTGGCACCTTCCCCGGTGGAGTTGTGCACGGGGTGTGTTTGGAACGTTTTTTCACCGGCTTAGTCAAAAAGTCAGCGGTTCCCCATCTCAGCCCAGAGAGCCGGTAGAACAACTTTTGTGGTGTCTTTCCGCTGCCTAGCGGAGCAATGTAAAAACTACCAGAGAACTCCTTGCTGGCACCTTCCCCGGTGGAGTTGTGCACGGGCTGTGTTTGGAACGTTTTTTCACCGGCTTAGTCAAAAAGTCAGCGGTTCCCCATTTCAGCCCAGAGAGCACGTAGAACAACTTTTATGGTGTCTTTCAGCTGCCTAGCGGAGCAATGTAAAAACTACCAGAGAACTCCTTGCTGGCACCTTCCCCGGTGGAGTTGTGCACGGGGTGTGTTTGGAACGTTTTTTCACCGGCTTAGTCAAAAAGTCAGCGGTTCCCCATCTCAGCCCAGAGAGCCGGTAGAACAACTTTTGTGGTGTCTTTCCGCTGCCTAGCGGAGCAATGTAAAAACTACCAGAGAACTCCTTGCTGGCACCTTCCCCGGTGGAGTTGTGCACGGGGTGTGTTTGGAACGTTTTTTCACCGGCTTAGTCAAAAAGTCAGCGGTTCCCCATCTCAGCCCACAGAGCAGGTAGAACAACTTTTGTGGTGTCTTTCAGCTGCCTAGCGGAGCAATGTAAAAACTACCAGAGAACTCCTTGCTGGCACCTTCCTCGGTGGAGTTGTGCACGGGGTGGGTTTGGAACGTTTTTTTCACCGGCTTAGTCAAAAAGTCAGCGGTTCCCCATCTCAGCCCAGAGAGCCGGTAGAACAACTTTTGTGGTGTCTTTCAGCTGCCTAGCGGAGCAATGTAAAAACTACCAGAGAACTCCTTGCTGGCACCTTCCCCGGTGGAGTTGTGGACGGGGTGTGTTTGGAACGTTTTTTCACCGGCTTAGTCAAAAAGTCAGCGGTTCCCCATCTCAGCCCAGAGAGCCGGTAGAACAACTTTTGTGGTGTCTTTCAGCTGCCTAGCGGAGCAATGTAAAAACTACCAGAGAACTCCTTGCTGGCACCTTCCCCGGTGGAGTTGTGCACGGGGTGTGTTTGGAACGTTTTTTCACCGGCTTAGTCAAAAAGTCAGCGGTTCCCCATCTCAGCCCAGAAAGCCGGTAGAACAACTTTTGTGGTGTCTTTCCGATGCCTAGAGGAGCAATGTAAAAACTACCAGAGAACTCCTTGCTGGCACCTTCCCCGGTGGAGTTGTGCACGGGGTGTGTTTGGAACGTTTTTTTCACCGGCTTAGTCAAAAAGTCAGCGGTTCCCCATCTCAGCCCACAGAGCAGGTAGAACAACTTTTGTGGTGTCTTTCAGCTGCCTAGCGGAGCAATGTAAAAACTACCAGAGAACTCCTTGCTGGCACCTTCCCCGGTGGAGTTGTGCACGGGGTGTGTTTGGAACGTTTTTTCACCGGCTTAGTCAAAAAGTCAGCGGTTCCCCATCTCAGCCCAGAGAGCAGGTAGAACAACTTTTGTGGTGTCTTTCCGCTGCCTAGCGGAGCAATGTAAAAACTACCAGAGAACTCCTTGCTGGCACCTTCCCCGGTGGAGTTGTGCACGGGGTGTGTTTGGAACGTTTTTTCACCGGCTTAGTCAAAAAGTCAGCGGTTCCCCATCTCAGCCCAGAGAGCACGTAGAACAACTTTTGTGGTGTCCTTCCACTGCCTAGCGGAGCAATGTAAAAACTACCAGAGAACTCCTTGCTGGCACCTTCCCCGGTGGAGTTGTGCACGGGGTGTGTTTGGAACGTTTTTTCACCGGCTTAGTCAAAAAGTCAGCGGTTCCCCATCTCAGCCCAGAGAGCAGGTAGAACAACTTTTGTGGTGTCTTTCCGATGCCTAGAGGAGCAATGTAAAAACTACCAGAGAACTCCTTGCTGGCACCTTCCCCGGTGGAGTTGTGCACGGGCTGTGTTTGGAACGTTTTTTCACCGGCTTAGTCAAAAAGTCAGCGGTTCCCCATCTCAGCCCAGAAAGCAGGTAGAACAACTTTTGTGGTGTCTTTCCGCTGCCTAGCGGAGCAATGTAAAAACTACCAGAGAACTCCTTGCTGGCACCTTCCCCGGTGGAGTTGTGCACGGGGTGTGTTTGGAACGTTTTTTTCACCGGCTTAGTCAAAAAGTCAGCGGTTCCCCATCTCAGCCCAGAGAGCAGGTAGAACAACTTTTGTGGTGTCTTTCCGCTGCCTAGCGGAGCAATGTAAAAACTACCAGAGAACTCCTTGCTGGCACCTTCCCCGGTGGAGTTGTGCACGGGGTGTGTTTGGAACGTTTTTTTCACCGGCTTAGTCAAAAAGTCAGCGGTTCCCCATCTCAGCCCAGAGAGCAGGTAGAACAACTTTTGTGGTGTCTTTCAGCTGCCTAGCGGAGCAATGTAAAAACTACCAGAGAACTCCTTGCTGGCACCTTCCCCGGTGGAGTTGTGCACGGGGTGTGTTTGGAACGTTTTTTCACCGGCTTAGTCAAAAAGTCAGCGGTTCCCCATCTCAGCCCAGAGAGCCGGTAGAACAACTTTTGTGGTGTCTTTCCGCTGCCTAGCGGAGCAATGTAAAAACTACCAGAGAACTACTTGCTGGCACCTTCCCCGGTGGAGTTGTGCACGGGGTGTGTTTGGAACGTTTTTTTCACCGGCTTAGTCAAAAAGTCAGCGGTTCCCCATCTCAGCCCAGAGAGCCGGTAGAACAACTTTTGTGGTGTCTTTCCGCTGCCTAGCGGAGCAATGTAAAAACTACCAGAGAACTCCTTGCTGGCACCTTCCCCGGTGGAGTTGTGCACGGGGTGTGTTTGGAACGTTTTTTCACCGGCTTAGTCAAAAAGTCAGCGGTTCCCCATTTCAGCCCAGAGAGCACGTAGAACAACTTTTATGGTGTCTTTCAGCTGCCTAGCGGAGCAATGTAAAAACTACCAGAGAACTCCTTGCTGGCACCTTCCCCGGTGGAGTTGTGCACGGGGTGTGTTTGGAACGTTTTTTCACCGGCTTAGTCAAAAAGTCAGCGGTTCCCCATTTCAGCCCAGAGAGCACGTAGAACAACTTTTATGGTGTCTTTCAGCTGCCTAGCGGAGCAATGTAAAAACTACCAGAGAACTCCTTGCTGGCACCTTCCCCGGTGGAGTTGTGCACGGGCTGTGTTTGGAACGTTTTTTTCACCGGCTTAGTCAAAAAGTCAGCGGTTCCCCATCTCAGCCCAGAGAGCCGGTAGAACAACTTTTGTGGTGTCTTTCCGCTGCCTAGCGGAGCAATGTAAAAACTACCAGAGAACTCCTTGCTGGCACCTTCCCCGGTGGAGTTGTGCACGGGCTGTGTTTGGAACGTTTTTTCACCGGCTTAGTCAAAAAGTCAGCGGTTCCCCATCTCAGCCCAGAGAGCCGGTAGAACAACTTTTGTGGTGTCTTTCCGCTGCCTAGCGGAGCAATGTAAAAACTACCAGAGAACTCCTTGCTGGCACCTTCCCCGGTGGAGTTGTGCACGGGCTGTGTTTGGAACGTTTTTTCACCGGCTTAGTCAAAAAGTCAGCGGTTCCCCATTTCAGCCCAGAGAGCACGTAGAACAACTTTTATGGTGTCTTTCAGCTGCCTAGCGGAGCAATGTAAAAACTACCAGAGAACTCCTTGCTGGCACCTTCCCCGGTGGAGTTGTGCACGGGGTGTGTTTGGAACGTTTTTTCACCGGCTTAGTCAAAAAGTCAGCGGTTCCCCATCTCAGCCCAGAGAGCCGGTAGAACAACTTTTGTGGTGTCTTTCCGCTGCCTAGCGGAGCAATGTAAAAACTACCAGAGAACTCCTTGCTGGCACCTTCCCCGGTGGAGTTGTGCACGGGGTGTGTTTGGAACGTTTTTTCACCGGCTTAGTCAAAAAGTCAGCGGTTCCCCATCTCAGCCCACAGAGCAGGTAGAACAACTTTTGTGGTGTCTTTCAGCTGCCTAGCGGAGCAATGTAAAAACTACCAGAGAACTCCTTGCTGGCACCTTCCTCGGTGGAGTTGTGCACGGGGTGGGTTTGGAACGTTTTTTTCACCGGCTTAGTCAAAAAGTCAGCGGTTCCCCATCTCAGCCCAGAAAGCAGGTAGAACAACTTTTGTGGTGTCTTTCAGCTGCCTAGCGGAGCAATGTAAAAACTACCAGAGAACTCCTTGCTGGCACCTTCCCCGGTGGAGTTGTGCACGGGGTGTGTTTGGAACGTTTTTTCACCGGCTTAGTCAAAAAGTCAGCGGTTCCCCATCTCAGCCCAGAGAGCCGGTAGAACAACTTTTGTGGTGTCTTTCCGCTGCCTAGCGGAGCAATGTAAAAACTACCAGAGAACTCCTTGCTGGCACCTTCCCCGGTGGAGTTGTGCACGGGCTGTGTTTGGAACGTTTTTTCACCGGCTTAGTCAAAAAGTCAGCGGTTCCCCATTTCAGCCCAGAGAGCACGTAGAACAACTTTTATGGTGTCTTTCAGCTGCCTAGCGGAGCAATGTAAAAACTACCAGAGAACTCCTTGCTGGCACCTTCCCCGGTGGAGTTGTGCACGGGGTGTGTTTGGAACGTTTTTTCACCGGCTTAGTCAAAAAGTCAGCGGTTCCCCATCTCAGCCCAGAGAGCCGGTAGAACAACTTTTGTGGTGTCTTTCCGCTGCCTAGCGGAGCAATGTAAAAACTACCAGAGAACTCCTTGCTGGCACCTTCCCCGGTGGAGTTGTGCACGGGGTGTGTTTGGAACGTTTTTTCACCGGCTTAGTCAAAAAGTCAGCGGTTCCCCATCTCAGCCCACAGAGCAGGTAGAACAACTTTTGTGGTGTCTTTCAGCTGCCTAGCGGAGCAATGTAAAAACTACCAGAGAACTCCTTGCTGGCACCTTCCTCGGTGGAGTTGTGCACGGGGTGGGTTTGGAACGTTTTTTTCACCGGCTTAGTCAAAAAGTCAGCGGTTCCCCATCTCAGCCCAGAAAGCAGGTAGAACAACTTTTGTGGTGTCTTTCAGCTGCCTAGCGGAGCAATGTAAAAACTACCAGAGAACTCCTTGCTGGCACCTTCCCCGGTGGAGTTGTGCACGGGGTGTGTTTGGAACGTTTTTTCACCGGCTTAGTCAAAAAGTCAGCGGTTCCCCATCTCAGCCCAGAGAGCCGGTAGAACAACTTTTGTGGTGTCTTTCAGCTGCCTAGCGGAGCAATGTAAAAACTACCAGAGAACTCCTTGCTGGCACCTTCCCCGGTGGAGTTGTGCACGGGGTGTGTTTGGAACGTTTTTTCACCGGCTTAGTCAAAAAGTCAGCGGTTCCCCATCTCAGCCCAGAAAGCCGGTAGAACAACTTTTGTGGTGTCTTTCCGATGCCTAGAGGAGCAATGTAAAAACTACCAGAGAACTCCTTGCTGGCACCTTCCCCGGTGGAGTTGTGCACGGGGTGTGTTTGGAACGTTTTTTTCACCGGCTTAGTCAAAAAGTCAGCGGTTCCCCATCTCAGCCCACAGAGCAGGTAGAACAACTTTTGTGGTGTCTTTCAGCTGCCTAGCGGAGCAATGTAAAAACTACCAGAGAACTCCTTGCTGGCACCTTCCCCGGTGGAGTTGTGCACGGGGTGTGTTTGGAACGTTTTTTCACCGGCTTAGTCAAAAAGTCAGCGGTTCCCCATCTCAGCCCAGAGAGCAGGTAGAACAACTTTTGTGGTGTCTTTCCGCTGCCTAGCGGAGCAATGTAAAAACTACCAGAGAACTCCTTGCTGGCACCTTCCCCGGTGGAGTTGTGCACGGGGTGTGTTTGGAACGTTTTTTCACCGGCTTAGTCAAAAAGTCAGCGGTTCCCCATCTCAGCCCAGAGAGCAGGTAGAACAACTTTTGTGGTGTCTTTCCGCTGCCTAGCGGAGCAATGTAAAAACTACCAGAGAACTCCTTGCTGGCACCTTCCCCGGTGGAGTTGTGCACGGGGTGTGTTTGGAACGTTTTTTCACCGGCTTAGTCAAAAAGTCAGCGGTTCCCCATCTCAGCCCAGAAAGCCGGTAGAACAACTTTTGTGGTGTCTTTCCGATGCCTAGAGGAGCAATGTAAAAACTACCAGAGAACTCCTTGCTGGCACCTTCCCCGGTGGAGTTGTGCACGGGGTGTGTTTGGAACGTTTTTTTCACCGGCTTAGTCAAAAAGTCAGCGGTTCCCCATCTCAGCCCACAGAGCAGGTAGAACAACTTTTGTGGTGTCTTTCAGCTGCCTAGCGGAGCAATGTAAAAACTACCAGAGAACTCCTTGCTGGCACCTTCCCCGGTGGAGTTGTGCACGGGGTGTGTTTGGAACGTTTTTTCACCGGCTTAGTCAAAAAGTCAGCGGTTCCCCATCTCAGCCCAGAGAGCAGGTAGAACAACTTTTGTGGTGTCTTTCCGCTGCCTAGCGGAGCAATGTAAAAACTACCAGAGAACTCCTTGCTGGCACCTTCCCCGGTGGAGTTGTGCACGGGCTGTGTTTGGAACGTTTTTTCACCGGCTTAGTCAAAAAGTCAGCGGTTCCCCATCTCAGCCCAGAAAGCCGGTAGAACAACTTTTGTGGTGTCTTTCCGATGCCTAGAGGAGCAATGTAAAAACTACCAGAGAACTCCTTGCTGGCACCTTCCCCGGTGGAGTTGTGCACGGGGTGTGTTTGGAACGTTTTTTTCACCGGCTTAGTCAAAAAGTCAGCGGTTCCCCATCTCAGCCCACAGAGCAGGTAGAACAACTTTTGTGGTGTCTTTCAGCTGCCTAGCGGAGCAATGTAAAAACTACCAGAGAACTCCTTGCTGGCACCTTCCCCGGTGGAGTTGTGCACGGGGTGTGTTTGGAACGTTTTTTCACCGGCTTAGTCAAAAAGTCAGCGGTTCCCCATCTCAGCCCAGAGAGCAGGTAGAACAACTTTTGTGGTGTCTTTCCGCTGCCTAGCGGAGCAATGTAAAAACTACCAGAGAACTCCTTGCTGGCACCTTCCCCGGTGGAGTTGTGCACGGGGTGTGTTTGGAACGTTTTTTCACCGGCTTAGTCAAAAAGTCAGCGGTTCCCCATCTCAGCCCAGAGAGCAGGTAGAACAACTTTTGCGGTGTCTTTCCGCTGCCTAGCGGAGCAATGTAAAAACTACCAGAGAACTCCTTGCTGGCACCTTCCCCGGTGGAGTTGTGCACGGGGTGTGTTTGGAACGTTTTTTCACCGGCTTAGTCAAAAAGTCAGCGGTTCCCCATCTCAGCCCAGAGAGCAGGTAGAACAACTTTTGTGGTGTCTTTCCGATGCCTAGAGGAGCAATGTAAAAACTACCAGAGAACTCCTTGCTGGCACCTTCCCCGGTGGAGTTGTGCACGGGCTGTGTTTGGAACGTTTTTTCACCGGCTTAGTCAAAAAGTCAGCGGTTCCCCATCTCAGCCCAGAAAGCAGGTAGAACAACTTTTGTGGTGTCTTTCCGCTGCCTAGCGGAGCAATGTAAAAACTACCAGAGAACTCCTTGCTGGCACCTTCCCCGGTGGAGTTGTGCACGGGGTGTGTTTGGAACGTTTTTTTCACCGGCTTAGTCAAAAAGTCAGCGGTTCCCCATCTCAGCCCACAGAGCAGGTAGAACAACTTTTGTGGTGTCTTTCCGCTGCCTAGCGGAGCAATGTAAAAACTACCAGAGAACTCCTTGCTGGCACCTTCCCCGGTGGAGTTGTGCACGGGGTGTGTTTGGAACGTTTTTTTCACCGGCTTAGTCAAAAAGTCAGCGGTTCCCCATCTCAGCCCACAGAGCAGGTAGAACAACTTTTGTGGTGTCTTTCAGCTGCCTAGCGGAGCAATGTAAAAACTACCAGAGAACTCCTTGCTGGCACCTTCCCCGGTGGAGTTGTGCACGGGGTGTGTTTGGAACGTTTTTTCACCGGCTTAGTCAAAAACTCAGCGGTTCCCCATCTCAGCCCAGAGAGCCGGTAGAACAACTTTTGTGGTGTCTTTCCGCTGCCTAGCGGAGCAATGTAAAAACTACCAGAGAACTCCTTGCTGGCACCTTCCCCGGTGGAGTTGTGCACGGGGTGTGTTTGGAACGTTTTTTCACCGGCTTAGTCAAAAAGTCAGCGGTTCCCCATTTCAGCCCAGAGAGCACGTAGAACAACTTTTATG
This sequence comes from Falco punctatus, assembly GCF_963210335.1. Classification (NCBI taxonomy): domain Eukaryota; kingdom Metazoa; phylum Chordata; class Aves; order Falconiformes; family Falconidae; genus Falco; species Falco punctatus. The sequence continues at coordinate 7,449 of NW_027660207.1, read as the reverse complement.
GTGTCTTTCAGCTGCCTAGCGGAGCAATGTAAAAACTACCAGAGAACTCCTTGCTGGCACCTTCCCCGGTGGAGTTGTGCACGGGGTGTGTTTGGAACTTTTTTTCACCGGCTTAGTCAAAAAGTCAGCGGTTCCCCATCTCAGCCCAGAGAGCAGGTAGAACAACTTTGGTGGTGTCTTTCCACTGCCTAGCGGAGCAATGTAAAAACTACCAGAGAACTCCTTGCTGGCACCTTCCCCGGTGGAGTTGTGCACGGGGTGTGTTTGGAACTTTTTTTCACCGGCTTAGTCAAAAAGTCAGCGGTTCCCCATCTCAGCCCAGAGAGCAGGTAGAACAACTTTTGTGGTGTCTTTCCACTGCCTAGCGGAGCAATGTAAAAACTACCAGAGAACTCCTTGCTGGCACCTTCCCCGGTGGAGTTGTGCACGGGGTGTGTTTGGAACGTTTTTTCACCGGCTTAGTCAAAAAGTCAGCGGTTCCCCATCTCAGCCCAGAGAGCCGGTAGAACAACTTTTGTGGTGTCTTTCAGCTGCCTAGCGGAGCAATGTAAAAACTACCAGAGAACTCCTTGCTGGCACCTTCCCCGGTGGAGTTGTGCACGGGGTGTGTTTGGAACGTTTTTTCACCGGCTTAGTCAAAAAGTCAGCGGTTCCCCATCTCAGCCCAGAGAGCAGGTAGAACAACTTTTGTGGTGTCTTTCAGCTGCCTAGCGGAGCAATGTAAAAACTACCAGAGAACTCCTTGCTGGCACCTTCCCCGGTGGAGTTGTGCACGGGGTGTGTTTGGAACGTTTTTTCACCGGCTTAGTCAAAAAGTCAGCGGTTCCCCATCTCAGCCCAGAGAGCAGGTAGAACAACTTTTGTGGTGTCTTTCCGCTGCCTAGCGGAGCAATGTAAAAACTACCAGAGAACTCCTTGCTGGCACCTTCCCCGGTGGAGTTGTGCACGGGGTGTGTTTGGAACGTTTTTTCACCGGCTTAGTCAAAAAGTCAGCGGTTCCCCATTTCAGCCCAGAGAGCACGTAGAACAACTTTTATGGTGTCTTTCAGCTGCCTAGCGGAGCAATGTAAAAACTACCAGAGAACTCCTTGCTGGCACCTTCCCCGGTGGAGTTGTGCACGGGGTGTGTTTGGAACGTTTTTTCACCGGCTTAGTCAAAAAGTCAGCGGTTCCCCATCTCAGCCCAGAGAGCCGGTAGAACAACTTTTGTGGTGTCTTTCCGCTGCCTAGCGGAGCAATGTAAAAACTACCAGAGAACTCCTTGCTGGCACCTTCCCCGGTGGAGTTGTGCACGGGCTGTGTTTGGAACGTTTTTTCACCGGCTTAGTCAAAAAGTCAGCGGTTCCCCATTTCAGCCCAGAGAGCACGTAGAACAACTTTTATGGTGTCTTTCAGCTGCCTAGCGGAGCAATGTAAAAACTACCAGAGAACTCCTTGCTGGCACCTTCCCCGGTGGAGTTGTGCACGGGGTGTGTTTGGAACGTTTTTTCACCGGCTTAGTCAAAAAGTCAGCGGTTCCCCATCTCAGCCCAGAGAGCCGGTAGAACAACTTTTGTGGTGTCTTTCCGCTGCCTAGCGGAGCAATGTAAAAACTACCAGAGAACTCCTTGCTGGCACCTTCCCCGGTGGAGTTGTGCACGGGGTGTGTTTGGAACGTTTTTTCACCGGCTTAGTCAAAAAGTCAGCGGTTCCCCATCTCAGCCCACAGAGCAGGTAGAACAACTTTTGTGGTGTCTTTCAGCTGCCTAGCGGAGCAATGTAAAAACTACCAGAGAACTCCTTGCTGGCACCTTCCTCGGTGGAGTTGTGCACGGGGTGTGTTTGGAACGTTTTTTTCACCGGCTTAGTCAAAAAGTCAGCGGTTCCCCATCTCAGCCCAGAGAGCCGGTAGAACAACTTTTGTGGTGTCTTTCAGCTGCCTAGCGGAGCAATGTAAAAACTACCAGAGAACTCCTTGCTGGCACCTTCCCCGGTGGAGTTGTGGACGGGGTGTGTTTGGAACGTTTTTTCACCGGCTTAGTCAAAAAGTCAGCGGTTCCCCATCTCAGCCCAGAGAGCCGGTAGAACAACTTTTGTGGTGTCTTTCAGCTGCCTAGCGGAGCAATGTAAAAACTACCAGAGAACTCCTTGCTGGCACCTTCCCCGGTGGAGTTGTGCACGGGGTGTGTTTGGAACGTTTTTTCACCGGCTTAGTCAAAAAGTCAGCGGTTCCCCATCTCAGCCCAGAAAGCCGGTAGAACAACTTTTGTGGTGTCTTTCCGATGCCTAGAGGAGCAATGTAAAAACTACCAGAGAACTCCTTGCTGGCACCTTCCCCGGTGGAGTTGTGCACGGGGTGTGTTTGGAACGTTTTTTTCACCGGCTTAGTCAAAAAGTCAGCGGTTCCCCATCTCAGCCCACAGAGCAGGTAGAACAACTTTTGTGGTGTCTTTCAGCTGCCTAGCGGAGCAATGTAAAAACTACCAGAGAACTCCTTGCTGGCACCTTCCCCGGTGGAGTTGTGCACGGGGTGTGTTTGGAACGTTTTTTCACCGGCTTAGTCAAAAAGTCAGCGGTTCCCCATCTCAGCCCAGAGAGCAGGTAGAACAACTTTTGTGGTGTCTTTCCGCTGCCTAGCGGAGCAATGTAAAAACTACCAGAGAACTCCTTGCTGGCACCTTCCCCGGTGGAGTTGTGCACGGGGTGTGTTTGGAACGTTTTTTCACCGGCTTAGTCAAAAAGTCAGCGGTTCCCCATCTCAGCCCAGAGAGCACGTAGAACAACTTTTGTGGTGTCTTTCCGCTGCCTAGCGGAGCAATGTAAAAACTACCAGAGAACTCCTTGCTGGCACCTTCCCCGGTGGAGTTGTGCACGGGGTGTGTTTGGAACGTTTTTTCACCGGCTTAGTCAAAAAGTCAGCGGTTCCCCATCTCAGCCCAGAGAGCAGGTAGAACAACTTTTGTGGTGTCTTTCCGATGCCTAGAGGAGCAATGTAAAAACTACCAGAGAACTCCTTGCTGGCACCTTCCCCGGTGGAGTTGTGCACGGGCTGTGTTTGGAACGTTTTTTCACCGGCTTAGTCAAAAAGTCAGCGGTTCCCCATCTCAGCCCAGAAAGCAGGTAGAACAACTTTTGTGGTGTCTTTCCGCTGCCTAGCGGAGCAATGTAAAAACTACCAGAGAACTCCTTGCTGGCACCTTCCCCGGTGGAGTTGTGCACGGGGTGTGTTTGGAACGTTTTTTTCACCGGCTTAGTCAAAAAGTCAGCGGTTCCCCATCTCAGCCCACAGAGCAGGTAGAACAACTTTTGTGGTGTCTTTCCGCTGCCTAGCGGAGCAATGTAAAAACTACCAGAGAACTCCTTGCTGGCACCTTCCCCGGTGGAGTTGTGCACGGGGTGTGTTTGGAACGTTTTTTTCACCGGCTTAGTCAAAAAGTCAGCGGTTCCCCATCTCAGCCCAGAGAGCAGGTAGAACAACTTTTGTGGTGTCTTTCAGCTGCCTAGCGGAGCAATGTAAAAACTACCAGAGAACTCCTTGCTGGCACCTTCCCCGGTGGAGTTGTGCACGGGGTGTGTTTGGAACGTTTTTTCACCGGCTTAGTCAAAAAGTCAGCGGTTCCCCATCTCAGCCCAGAGAGCCGGTAGAACAACTTTTGTGGTGTCTTTCCGCTGCCTAGCGGAGCAATGTAAAAACTACCAGAGAACTACTTGCTGGCACCTTCCCCGGTGGAGTTGTGCACGGGGTGTGTTTGGAACGTTTTTTTCACCGGCTTAGTCAAAAAGTCAGCGGTTCCCCATCTCAGCCCAGAGAGCCGGTAGAACAACTTTTGTGGTGTCTTTCCGCTGCCTAGCGGAGCAATGTAAAAACTACCAGAGAACTCCTTGCTGGCACCTTCCCCGGTGGAGTTGTGCACGGGCTGTGTTTGGAACGTTTTTTCACCGGCTTAGTCAAAAAGTCAGCGGTTCCCCATTTCAGCCCAGAGAGCACGTAGAACAACTTTTATGGTGTCTTTCAGCTGCCTAGCGGAGCAATGTAAAAACTACCAGAGAACTCCTTGCTGGCACCTTCCCCGGTGGAGTTGTGCACGGGCTGTGTTTGGAACGTTTTTTTCACCGGCTTAGTCAAAAAGTCAGCGGTTCCCCATCTCAGCCCAGAGAGCCGGTAGAACAACTTTTGTGGTGTCTTTCCGCTGCCTAGCGGAGCAATGTAAAAACTACCAGAGAACTCCTTGCTGGCACCTTCCCCGGTGGAGTTGTGCACGGGCTGTGTTTGGAACGTTTTTTCACCGGCTTAGTCAAAAAGTCAGCGGTTCCCCATTTCAGCCCAGAGAGCACGTAGAACAACTTTTATGGTGTCTTTCAGCTGCCTAGCGGAGCAATGTAAAAACTACCAGAGAACTCCTTGCTGGCACCTTCCCCGGTGGAGTTGTGCACGGGGTGTGTTTGGAACGTTTTTTCACCGGCTTAGTCAAAAAGTCAGCGGTTCCCCATCTCAGCCCAGAGAGCCGGTAGAACAACTTTTGTGGTGTCTTTCCGCTGCCTAGCGGAGCAATGTAAAAACTACCAGAGAACTCCTTGCTGGCACCTTCCCCGGTGGAGTTGTGCACGGGGTGTGTTTGGAACGTTTTTTCACCGGCTTAGTCAAAAAGTCAGCGGTTCCCCATCTCAGCCCACAGAGCAGGTAGAACAACTTTTGTGGTGTCTTTCAGCTGCCTAGCGGAGCAATGTAAAAACTACCAGAGAACTCCTTGCTGGCACCTTCCTCGGTGGAGTTGTGCACGGGGTGGGTTTGGAACGTTTTTTTCACCGGCTTAGTCAAAAAGTCAGCGGTTCCCCATCTCAGCCCAGAAAGCAGGTAGAACAACTTTTGTGGTGTCTTTCCGCTGCCTAGCGGAGCAATGTAAAAACTACCAGAGAACTCCTTGCTGGCACCTTCCCCGGTGGAGTTGTGCACGGGCTGTGTTTGGAACGTTTTTTCACCGGCTTAGTCAAAAAGTCAGCGGTTCCCCATTTCAGCCCAGAGAGCACGTAGAACAACTTTTATGGTGTCTTTCAGCTGCCTAGCGGAGCAATGTAAAAACTACCAGAGAACTCCTTGCTGGCACCTTCCCCGGTGGAGTTGTGCACGGGGTGTGTTTGGAACGTTTTTTCACCGGCTTAGTCAAAAAGTCAGCGGTTCCCCATCTCAGCCCAGAGAGCCGGTAGAACAACTTTTGTGGTGTCTTTCCGCTGCCTAGCGGAGCAATGTAAAAACTACCAGAGAACTCCTTGCTGGCACCTTCCCCGGTGGAGTTGTGCACGGGGTGTGTTTGGAACGTTTTTTCACCGGCTTAGTCAAAAAGTCAGCGGTTCCCCATCTCAGCCCACAGAGCAGGTAGAACAACTTTTGTGGTGTCTTTCAGCTGCCTAGCGGAGCAATGTAAAAACTACCAGAGAACTCCTTGCTGGCACCTTCCCCGGTGGAGTTGTGCACGGGGTGTGTTTGGAACGTTTTTTCACCGGCTTAGTCAAAAAGTCAGCGGTTCCCCATCTCAGCCCAGAAAGCCGGTAGAACAACTTTTGTGGTGTCTTTCCGATGCCTAGAGGAGCAATGTAAAAACTACCAGAGAACTCCTTGCTGGCACCTTCCCCGGTGGAGTTGTGCACGGGGTGTGTTTGGAACGTTTTTTTCACCGGCTTAGTCAAAAAGTCAGCGGTTCCCCATCTCAGCCCAGAGAGCAGGTAGAACAACTTTTGTGGTGTCTTTCCGCTGCCTAGCGGAGCAATGTAAAAACTACCAGAGAACTCCTTGCTGGCACCTTCCCCGGTGGAGTTGTGCACGGGCTGTGTTTGGAACGTTTTTTCACCGGCTTAGTCAAAAAGTCAGCGGTTCCCCATTTCAGCCCAGAGAGCACGTAGAACAACTTTTATGGTGTCTTTCAGCTGCCTAGCGGAGCAATGTAAAAACTACCAGAGAACTCCTTGCTGGCACCTTCCCCGGTGGAGTTGTGCACGGGGTGTGTTTGGAACGTTTTTTCACCGGCTTAGTCAAAAAGTCAGCGGTTCCCCATCTCAGCCCAGAGAGCCGGTAGAACAACTTTTGTGGTGTCTTTCCGCTGCCTAGCGGAGCAATGTAAAAACTACCAGAGAACTCCTTGCTGGCACCTTCCCCGGTGGAGTTGTGCACGGGGTGTGTTTGGAACGTTTTTTCACCGGCTTAGTCAAAAAGTCAGCGGTTCCCCATCTCAGCCCACAGAGCAGGTAGAACAACTTTTGTGGTGTCTTTCAGCTGCCTAGCGGAGCAATGTAAAAACTACCAGAGAACTCCTTGCTGGCACCTTCCTCGGTGGAGTTGTGCACGGGGTGGGTTTGGAACGTTTTTTTCACCGGCTTAGTCAAAAAGTCAGCGGTTCCCCATCTCAGCCCAGAAAGCAGGTAGAACAACTTTTGTGGTGTCTTTCCGCTGCCTAGCGGAGCAATGTAAAAACTACCAGAGAACTCCTTGCTGGCACCTTCCCCGGTGGAGTTGTGCACGGGCTGTGTTTGGAACGTTTTTTCACCGGCTTAGTCAAAAAGTCAGCGGTTCCCCATCTCAGCCCAGAGAGCAGGTAGAACAACTTTTGTGGTGTCTTTCCGATGCCTAGAGGAGCAATGTAAAAACTACCAGAGAACTCCTTGCTGGCACCTTCCCCGGTGGAGTTGTGCACGGGCTGTGTTTGGAACGTTTTTTCACCGGCTTAGTCAAAAAGTCAGCGGTTCCCCATCTCAGCCCAGAAAGCAGGTAGAACAACTTTTGTGGTGTCTTTCCGCTGCCTAGCGGAGCAATGTAAAAACTACCAGAGAACTCCTTGCTGGCACCTTCCCCGGTGGAGTTGTGCACGGGGTGTGTTTGGAACGTTTTTTTCACCGGCTTAGTCAAAAAGTCAGCGGTTCCCCATCTCAGCCCACAGAGCAGGTAGAACAACTTTTGTGGTGTCTTTCCGCTGCCTAGCGGAGCAATGTAAAAACTACCAGAGAACTCCTTGCTGGCACCTTCCCCGGTGGAGTTGTGCACGGGGTGTGTTTGGAACGTTTTTTTCACCGGCTTAGTCAAAAAGTCAGCGGTTCCCCATCTCAGCCCAGAGAGCAGGTAGAACAACTTTTGTGGTGTCTTTCAGCTGCCTAGCGGAGCAATGTAAAAACTACCAGAGAACTCCTTGCTGGCACCTTCCCCGGTGGAGTTGTGCACGGGGTGTGTTTGGAACGTTTTTCCACCGGCTTAGTCAAAAAGTCAGCGGTTCCCCATCTCAGCCCAGAGAGCCGGTAGAACAACTTTTGTGGTGTCTTTCCGCTGCCTAGCGGAGCAATGTAAAAACTACCAGAGAACTACTTGCTGGCACCTTCCCGGTGGAGTTGTGCACGGGGTGTGTTTGGAACGTTTTTTTCACCGGCTTAGTCAAAAAGTCAGCGGTTCCCCATCTCAGCCCAGAGAGCCGGTAGAACAACTTTTGT